>NC_058135.1:202105907-202136594 GCF_016433145.1 Gracilinanus agilis
CTCTCTCTCTCTCTCTCTCTCTCTCCCCCTCTCTCTCTCTCTCTCTCTCTCTCTCTCTCCCCCCCTTAGAGCTTTTCTCACAATTTCATGAATTTGAATAGGTTTTGGGAGAGCCAGATTCCCCACTGAAGAGAAGTCGGTTTTGCCAAAGGGAATCCTTGCCCCAAAGAGGAATTATTTTTCACTTTCATACATGCTGTTTCCATACTGATTTTAAAATGGGCCATAGGGAGAGAAACAAATACTTCCTGGCTTTGTAAAGTAAAAATCAACCACCAGTGTCCCTAAAGACCCTCATTGCCTAGTGGGAGAAAGGATGCAAATGATGTTCCATCTGACCACTGACTGCTCTTCTGCCCTGGGAAGGAAGGCAGGAAATTGATCTGCTTAACTGGAAATGGAGGAGGAGGAAGGGGAATTATTGACTTTGTAAACTCTGACAGATCGATAGACCAACAAACATTTATTGAGCATCTATTATGAACTGGACAGCTGCACTTCAGCTGACTATTGGGGTGCTCAGAAAATGAAGACAGGTCCCTGGCTTCAAGGAGCTTCTATGCTATTTGGGAAAACAGGACATATGTGAGAGAAATTTTGTTAAGTATTTAAGAGCTAAATAATAAAGATAGCAAGGATTCCAGAGACATCACCAGGCAGCATGAGCTACGTCATCCTTATTTATCAAAAATAGATGCTAATACTTGCACTTCCCTTTTCACTGGTTTGTGGTGAGGAAGGTACTACACAAACTATATTCAACTTGCTAGAAAACAGGTGTACCCAACTTGAAGTCAGAAAAAGCCTGGGTTTAGATCCTTCAGAAGGACCTGGGCAATTCACTTTACCTCTCTAAGCCTCAGTTTCTTCATCTGTAAAATGGTAAGGATAATAGCACCTAACTCATGATGTTAATATGAGAATCAAATGTATGTATGTAAGGTGTTTCATAACCCTTAAAGCAAAAAATAAACTAAGTTCTTATTTTTGAAGAAGAGACAAAATAGAGCACAAACAAAGCCTAAAATACACAAAGAAACAAAATACAATTAGGGACTCCTGAAGAGATGAGTTTGGCCACCATGGAGAGATAGGAGAGGGGAGTAATATGAGAAATATTTAGAAAAATAAACTTCCATGGGTTAGCCACACTGCCTTCAGTAACCAAAAGACTACAAGCCAATTCTGGTCGGCCCTTGTCATTCTGAGCTCCACAACATCTTTTCCATCCACCCTTTACTCCCCATTGATGTAGCCACTACCCTTTTTTGAGGCCCTTATCCCACCTGGACTATAGCAGTGGTCTCCTAATTAGGATTGGCTTTGGGGAGAATTAATGCCTCAAATGTCTTCTTTACGAGTCCCTTCACTCAGCTGGCCACAGGCTTTTTCTAAGGAATAAGTCTGACAATGTTACTTCTCTGCTCCACAAATGCCAATGGCTTCCTGTAACCTCAGGGTGAGATAAAAGCTCCACTTGTATTTAAAGCCTTTCCCATCTGGGATGCTCCAACTTACCTTTGTAAGCTTATTGTACATTAACCCTTCTTCATACATTCTATGGTCTGACCCAATGGGTCTGCCCATTGTTCATCCCATATAACATGAAATTGTCCATTTCTCTGTCTTTGCACAGATTGCTACTTTGCCTTTATCCCTCATCATCTTTCTTGTCCTTTTTCTCTTCAAATGCCTCTATTTGCCTCCTAGCTATACATATTATGATTTAAATTTATTTTGAGGAAATGGAAAATCACCTCATATGTTTATCTTCAAGACTTTCTTCAGGAAACAGGGCCATAGATGACAGATGGAGGTGGAGGTAGAGGTCTGTTGGGATAGGAATTCTAGCACAGTTATCACCTGAGCATCCCTTTGAATCTTCACTGAGAATCTTCCCTCGTCATCTTTCCTTTTTCCTTTCTGGATTACATGCTGATACAGTTTTTCATGACTGCTGTCTGACATTCTGCAGTTGTGTTCTCTCCCTACTTCCCCCCTCTCCCAAGAAGGCAGGTAATACAATAGAGATAGTATGAATATTATCACAAAATATTTTTTTCCATGTTGTCATATTGTGAAACAAGACACGTTGCTTTATGCTGGGGAAAAATTCATGAAGGAAATAAAATGAAGAATGGCATATTTTAATCTGTGTTCAGACTCAGTCTGTTTCTTCTGTGCCTTTTTTGCCACGAGTACATTGGAGTTGTCCTGGATCTTTGCCTTATTGACATTCTCATCATCTTTCAAGGCTTTGCTTAAACACCACCTCACACATGAGGTCTTTACTGATTTCTCCAGGTGCTAATTAAGGGCTCCCCCCTCCCCTATTAGCATTGTCCTTACTGTGATGCTGAAAGTGATTCATAGATTTATTTCTGAATACTGAAAGGTAACATTGGCTACTGGAGAGTATACTCCATATGAAGTTAGGAAGATGGGCTTTAATCCTTCAGACACTGTCTATGTGACCCTGGGCAAGTCACTTTGCCTCTCTAAGCCTTGGTTTCTTCATCCATAAAATGGGGATGATAATAGTATCCTCCTATATTTTTTGTCTATATCTATATGTTGTCTCTCCAATTAGAATGCAAACTCCTTGAGACAAAGACCATTTCATTTTTGTCGTTATACCTCCACAAAGTCAGCATGGCAGTGTGGGTGGAGAACTAACCTTAAACCCAGAGACACCTGGGATTGAGTCTCACTTCTGATACATATTGACTGTGTGACCCTGGGTAAGTCATTTAACCTCTCTGTGCCCTAAGTAACTCTTCAAGATGAAATAAGCTTCCGAGAAGGTGCTGACCTTTATTAGTAGAGGGAGTTTCTTCTTCTGTGATTTCCCTATTATAATAACATCATAAATCCAGTCTCTATCTTTTTTCTGCATCTCCTATAATTGGCACAGGGGCTGGGCTACAATAAGTGATTAATAAATGTTTGTTGGATGACTAATTGAATGTATACCCACCACAGAATCTTCAGTAAACTTTCCTCACCCGAGGGAGAAAAAGTTGCTTTTTATTGTCAGATATTCCTTTTTACTATCCATCCGAAGTAAGGGAACCATTATAAATGCTTTGTGTTTTTCCTTTGTTTCACTGAAATACCAGAATTCAGATTAAATGTGTGAAATATATTGCTCAGATGTTGCAGCAATCAATAAAAATAACCTATACTAGAAGCAGGAACTGCTGACTGCAGGAGGGACTGAGGGAGGGAGAGAGGACCTTATATGGACAAATTGATAGGTGTTTTCCCCAGCTCCATGATATGTAGCTCATTGATATGTAGAATCACCCTAGGAAGCTAATATCTAGATTCATAGAAGAAATCAAGGGCATAATTCACAAGAAACAGAACAACAAATGATATGAAATTGTAGGCATGGGAACAAGTAGTAACTGAAATCAGGGAAACTAGATGTGCAATACTTGTCATCACTTATGGTGAATGCAATATTCATGCTGAGGATCCTTCCAACATCTCAGGGTACCGATTCATCAACCTTTTCACCTTCTTTCACCTGTCTCTACCTAACCAATCCAAAAATCCCTCTGACCAGAACCTTTTGTCCTTCCACCTCCTTGATTTCACCTCGCTTCCACACTGTCTTCTTCAATGAGACATAAGGGGCCCCACAAATTCCAGTTATTTATACCTTTCACCATTATTTGCACATTGCTTCACTTCTTTCTCAATCTTGACCATGTCAATTAGCAATTTCAAGACAAGATATTGTCTTCACTCTGAAGTCCTTTGCCCCTTTGTTCTTATATTGCTTCCACCCTGCTTATCCCTAACCATGACCCATTTCTATTATTTGTCTTCCTTACTCCCCATTTTGATCTACCAAAAGCCACAAGTCACAAAACCATGCTGACTGGGTCCACCATAAAGAGATTAACTTCTGGGTCCTTAAAGCTTTTCATGAAGATCTTATTTACCTCTTCTATTATTATTATTATTATTATTATTATTATTATTATTATTATTACCCTTAGCTTCCATCTTAGAATCAATATTGTGTATTGGTTCTAGGGCAGAAGAGTGGTAAGGGCTAGGCAATGGGGGTCAAGTGACTTGCCCAGGGTCACACAGCTAGGAAATGTCCGAGTCCACATTTGAACCCAGGACCTCCCCATCTCTGGGCCTGGCTCTCAACCAACTAAGCCTATTTCACATTTCATTTTTACCTATTTCACATTCAGCAGTTTCCTATCTTGTTAAGCCACAAACTTGACCTCTAGACCTGTCTTTCAGTAGATGGGTTTGTCTCTCTCTTTTTTAATTAAGTGTAATCATCTATGTTGACTTTATTAAATTTCTTAATCTAGGCCAGTGGTTCCCAAACTTTTTTGGCCTACTACCCCATTTCCAGAAAAAATATTACTTAGGGCCCCCTGGAAATTATGAAACTATTTATTGAATTCAGAATAGAATGTAATACAAAAAAAAGTGTGGCCATCACCACTCTTCTGGATTGCTGGAGCACCCTCCAGGGGGCAGTGGTGCCCACTTTGGGAATCACTGATCTAGACTCTCCTCCTTTGCTCCAGTCTCATAGAATGAGGCAATCCTTGTCTTTAAGAAGGCTAACCTCTCTACTTGCATCCTGGATCCCCTCTCTTCCTTTCCTATCTCTTCCAGGAACACATCCCATCAATTATCCTTCTTCTCCCTTAATCTTTAATCTCTCTTTTTGTCTTTTGGATTCTTCCCAGCTGTCTCTAGAAATGTTCAGATTACAAGATCATAGATTTGGAGCTGGAGGGGAATTTAGAGACCCTTAGTATTCATTTTATGGATAAGGAAACTGAGGCTTATTGCAGTTAAGTGAATTAACTTAAAGTGTTAATTAAGAGTTAAGTAACTTCCAAGGTCACAGAAGTAATAGATGGCAAAACTGGGATTTAAATAAGGTTGTCTGACTGCTTTAATTGGTAATCTTTCCATTTTACCAGATCTCCCAAATTCTTAAAAAATCTATTGACCCTACCAAACTATAAAGCTATCACTACACACACACACACTCACTCACACACACACACTCACACACACACTATAATAATCAGTTGCCAATTCCTGCTGACTCTATCTTCACTATATGTATCCCATCAGTCTTCTCTTCTTTCCTGCCACAATCTTCTTTTAGATCCTTATCTCATTTCAATTGACCCTCATCACTATTAGACTTCATCACTATTACAATAGGCTCCTTTTTGGTCTTAATAGGCTCCTTCCTAGTCTTCTGCTCCTTTCCCTATTTACTTTCCTCCAATCCATTTTCCTAATAATCACTTTCCTGATCAAAACATTCATTGCCTTCCTGTACCCTTGCTCATTTTCTCAAAATGACATATGATTTTACCAATTTGGAAGTCACCTCCAATGACTTATCCAATGACTCCAAATGCCAATATCTGTGCCTGCCCATCCTGTACTGTTCTTGGCCAAATTTCCTCATAAGTTTACTATAGGAGTCTATCCAATGTTTTGGAGACCTTCTTTTCTTTCTTCTAGAATTTTGAGAGCATTAGTAGTGTATTTTGCTATTCACTTGCCATCCCTCACCCTCATTTCTCCTTTTTATCATGATTTATCATGGTTTTTTTCATGACACCTTTTATTCCTTTTCTCCTTCAGAGTTCCTCATTGGTTATATGGTGCAATCTACTCATAGCCACCATCTTCTTCTCCATTACCTTCCATGCCATATTCATTTCTAGATCTTTGGAGATAATTGTATGCCTTCCATATCTTGTCACTATGTAGAAACCTAGTCTTTGAAAATTAAAATCCAATAACTAGAAGAAAATGACTTCACAAGACAAAAAGAGTCTATAAAACAAAATGAAAAGAATGAAAAAATTGAAGAAAATAGGAAATACGTCATTGATAAAACTACTGACCTGGGAACTAGACCCAGAAGAGACAATTTAAGGATTATTAGACTACTGGAAAATCATGACAAAAGAAAAATCCTGGACACCATTCTACAGGAATTTGTCCAAGAAAACTGCCCCAACATTCTTGAACAAGAAGGAAAAGAGGAGATTGAAAGAATCCACAGATCACCTGCTGCATTTAATCACCAGTTGACAATGCCCAGGAATGTGATAGACAAAGAAGAGATACTACAAGCTGCTAAGAAGAAACCATCCAGATATCATGAAACCACAGTTAGGATAACACGGGACTTGGGTGCATCCACTCTGAAGGTCCAGAAGGCATGGAATATGATATTCCCAAAAGTAAAGGAACTGGGTCTACAACCAAGAATCAACTACCCAGAAAAATTGACTATATTCTTGTAGGGGAAAGTATGGTCATTTAATAAAATAGAAACTTCTAAGCATTTCTAAAGAAAAGATCTGACTTAGACAGAAAATTTCATGCCCAAAAACATAGCTCAAGAGAATCATCAAAAGGTAATTAAGAGGGGGCAGCTGGGTAGCTCAGTGGAGTGAGAGTCAGGCCTAGAGACAGGAGGTCCTAGGTTCAAACCTGGCCTCAGCCACTTCCCAGCTGTGTGACCCTGGGCAAGTCACTTGACCCCCATTACCCACCCTTACCACTCTTCCACCTATGAGACAATACACCGAAGTTAAGGGTTTAAAAAAAGGTAATTAAGAAAGGGGAAAATATTTTTAAGGGATCCAATGATGATTTATATTCCTATAATAAAACATGATATTGGTAACTCTTAAAACTCCCCCGTAGTCTGCAGACGACTAAGCACAAACCTCCATTGCCAGTTGGGGAAAGATCTTTCATCAGAGCTCATTAAATCTATCTGATTAAACTAACAGAACAGAAAAGGAAAAATATGAGTAAACCACAGAAAAAGAGAAAAGATATTACAATTGACAGCTTTTTCTAGGAAGTGAAAAGAAAGCAAATGAAATAGAAGAGGAGGAAGCTCCAGAGAACTGGACACAGGCTTTGGAAGATCTAAAAATTCAATTAACTCAAGAACTTCAGGAACTCTGAAAGCAATCAAGAGAAGCTGAAGACAATTTTAAAAAGGGAATACATCAACTAAAACAAGAAAATAAAGTCCTAAAAGCTAAAATGACCAGCTTGAAAACAAAGCAAAGAAGGCAAAAGATGATCTACAAAGAAAATCAGACCAGAAGGAGAAGGATGATCAGGAAGCCAGTCTTTAAAAAACAGAACTCAACAACTAGAAGCAAATAACTTTACAAGGCAGCAAGAATATATAAAACAAAATGAAAAAAATGAAAAATTTGAAGAGAATATGAAACATATCATAGATACAACCAAATATCTGGAGAACAGATCTCGAAGATACAATTTAAGAATTATTGTTTTACCAGAACATCATGACAAAAGAAAATGTTTGGAAATCATCCTACAGGAAATTATTCAAGGAAACTGCCCTGACATTCTTGAACAAGAGGGAAAAGTGGAAATTGAAAGAATCCACAGATCACCTCCTACATTTAATCTGTAACTGACAACTTCCAGGAATATTATAGCTAAATTCAAAAACAACTAGAACAAGGAAAAATATTACAAGCTGCTAAGAAGTCATTCAGATACCAGGGAACCACAGTTAGGATAACACAGGATCTGTCTGCATCTACATTGAAGGACTGGAAGGCATGGAATACAATATTCCAGAAAGAAAGAGAACTGGGTCTACACCCAAGAATCAACTATCCAGCAAAATTGACTATACTATTGCAGGGGAAAGTATGGTCATTCAATAAAATTGAAGACTTTCAAGCGCTCATAAAGAAAAAACTGGACTTAAACAGAGAGTTTGCTGCCCAAACAGAACTCAAGAGAATCACTATAAGGTAATTAAGAGAGCAGGAAGAAAAAACTTTTCTTTAAGGGACTCAATAAGTTCAATCAATTTGTATCCCTAGAAGAAAAGAAGACATTGGTAAATATTAAAAATTGTTATTATCAACAGGGTAACTAGAAGAGTTTTACTTAGAGGGAACAGTGATGAACTGTATAGGATGAAATGTCAAGATATATATGTGTATATATGCATGCATGTATGTATGTATAAATATATATAAAACTAGAGGTAGAAAATGAGATAATATTAAGAAAAATGGGAAAACACAAAATGGAGTAAATTTATATTCCATAAAGAAGTGCATGGGGCAAATAGGGGAGAAGTTCACTAAACTGCAAGGGAAAAGAGGTTGGAGAGAGAAAATACTTAATACTTAAATGCATTGAAATTAACTTAAAGAGGGAAGAATAATCAGATCCATTGGGGCAGAGAATTGATTTGCACCCTGTAGAGAAATACAAAGGTAACAAAAGGACTGGTGGGTAGGAAAGCAACACTAGGGAGGGAGAAGGTGGGGGGGTAGCTTAAAAAGACCCTAAAGAAGAATAAGAGGGGAATAAGAAGGGAGGGGGGAGAAAGGGGAGTAAAATAATGGTGGAGATTAGTGGGACTGATTAAAAACAAAACACTGGTATAGAAGGAAATAGTGAAAGAAGAAAGGGTAGTTCAAGGAGAGGAAATCAAAATTTTGGGGTATACAAAGCTGGTAATAATAACTATCAATGTGAATGTGATGAACTCACCCATAAAATGGAAGCAAATAGCAGAGTGGATTAGAAACCAAAATCCTACCATATGTTGTCTACAAGAAACACACATGAGCCAGAAAGACATACTTAGAGTAAAAATGAAAGGCTGGAACAAGAACTATTGGGTTTCAACTGAGAAAAAGAAGGCAGGAGTTGCAATCATTATTTCTAACAGAGCCAAAGTAAAAATAGATCTGGTTAAAAGAGATAGGGAAGGTAATTACATCCTGATAAAAGGCAGTATAAACAATGAAGAAATATCAGTACTCAACATGTATGCACCAAATGGTATAGAATCCAGATTTCTAAAGGAGAAGCTAGCACAGCTCAAGGAAGAAATAGATAGTAAAACTATACTAGTGGGGGACCTCAACCTTCCCCTATCAGATCTAGATAAATTAAACCAAAAAATTAATTAGAAAGAGATAAGAGACATGAACAAAATCCTAGAAAAATTAGAGTTAATAGATATATGGAGAAAAATAAATAGGGGAAAAGAGAAATATACTTTCTTTTCAGCAGCACATGGAACATTCACAAAGATTGACCATGTACTAGGGCATAACAACATGGCAAACAAATGCAAAAAGCAGAAATAATAACTGCAACCTTATCAGATCATAATGCAATAAAAATAGTTATTAGCAAGGATACATGGAGAGGAAAACCAAAAACTAATTGGAAATTAAATAATATGATTCTCCAAAATAAGTTAAAGAACAAATCATAGAAACAATAATCTCATTGAAGACAATGACAATGATGAGACTTCTTACCAAAACCTATGGGAGTTCTAAGCAGTTCTAAGGGGAAAATTTATATCATTGAGTGTATATATTAACAAATCAGGGAGGGAAGAGGTTAAAGAATTGGGCATGCAACTTAAAAAACTAGAAAATGAACAAATTAAAAATCCCTAAATGAAAACTAAATTAGAAATACTAAAAATCAAAGGAGAAATTAATAAAATCAAAAGTAAAAGAACTATTGAATTAATAAATAAGACTAGAAGCTGGTATTTTGAAAAAAACAGATAAAATAAAGTACTGGTAAATCTAATTTAAAAAAGGAAAGAAGAAAACCAAATTAACAGTATCAAAAATGAAAAGGGAGACCTCACCTCTAATAAAGAGAAAATTAAGGCAATCATTAAAAATATTTTGCCTAATTATATGGCAATAAATATAGCAATCTATCTGATATGGATGAATATATACAAAAATATAAATTTCCTAGATTAACTGTAGAAGAAATAGAATACTTAAATAATATAATATCAGAAAAAGAAATTGAACAAATCACCAAAGAACTCCTTAAAAAAAATCCCAAGGAACAGATGGATTCACAAGTGAATTCTATCAAACCTTCAAAGAACAACTAATTCCAATACTATCAAAATTATTTGACATAATAAGCAAAGAAGGAAATCTACCAAATTCCTTTTATGACCCTAATATGGTACTGATTCCAAAGCTGGGAAGATCAAAAACAGAGAAAGAAAACTACAGACCAGTCTCCCTAATGAACATAGATGCAAAAATCTTAAATAGAATACTAGCAAAAATACTCCAGCAAATGATCATGAGAGTTATCCATCATGATCAGGTGGGATTGACCAGAAATGCAAAGATGGTTCAATATTAGGAAAACCATCCTCATAAATGACTATATTAACAAGCTAACAAACAAAAATCACATGATGATCTCAATAGATGCTGAAAAAACCTTTCACAAAATACAACACCCATTCCTATTGAAAACACTAGAAAATATAGGAATAGAAGGACCTTTCCTAAAAATAACAAACAGTATATATCTAAAACTGTTAGCAAGCGTCTTCTGCAATGGGGATAAATTAGAAGCCTTCCCAATAAGATCAGGAGTCAAACAAGGATGCCCATTATTACCTCTATTATTTAATATTGTACTAGAAACACTAGCAGTAGCAAATAGAGAAGAAAAAGAAATTGAAGGTATTAAAATAGGCAATGAGGAGACTAAGTTATCACTCTTTGTAGATCATATGATGGTTTACTTTAAAAATCCTAGAGAATCAGCTTAAAAGCTAGTAGAAATAATCAACAACTTTAGCAAAGTTGCAGGATACAAAATAAATGCACATAAATCATCAGCATTTCTATACATTTCCAACAATCACAGCAGCAAGAGTTAGAAAGAGAAACACCATTTAAAATCACCCTAGACATTATAAAATACTTAGGAATCTATCTATCAAAACAAACACATGAAATATATGAACACAACTACAAAACACTTACCAAACAATTAAAACTAGATCTAAACAATTGGAGAAAACATTGATTGCTCATGGGAAGGATGAGCTAACATAATAAAAATGACCATTCTACCCAAATTAATTTATTTATTTAGTGCCATCCTATCAAACTACCAAAAAACTTTTTTACTGAATTAGAAAAACCTATAACATAGTTCATTTGGAAGAACATAAGATCAAGAATATCAAGGGAAATAATGAAAAAAAATGTGAAGGAAGGTGGCTTCGCAGTACCAGATATCAAACTATACTATAAAGCAGCGGTCATCAAAATTATATGGTACTGGCTAAGAGACAGAAGGGAGGGTCAGTGGAATAGACTTGGGGTAAGTGATGTAAGCAAGATAGTCTATGATAAACCCAAAGAGCCCAACTTTTGGGACAAAAATCCACTATTTGACAAAAACTGCTGGGAAAATAGGAAAACACCATGGGAGAGATTAGATTTATATCAATATCTCACACCCTACACCAAGATAAATTCAGAATGGGTGAATGATTTGAATATAATGAAGGAAAGTATAAGTAAATTAAGTGAACACAGAATAGTATTCTTGTAAGATCTCTGGGAAAGCAAAGATTTTAAAACCAAGCAAGAGTTAGAAAAAATTACAAAAAGTAAAATAATTTTGATTACATCAAATTAAAAAGGTTTTGTGCAAACAAAAACAATGCAACCACAATCAGAAGGGAACCAAAAAACTGGGAAAAATTTTTATAACAAAAACCTCTGACAAAGGTCTAATTACTCAAACATACAAGGAGCTAAATCAATTGTACAAAAAAATCAAACCATTCCCCAATTGATAAATGGGCAAGGGACATGAATAGGCAATTTTCAGATAATAAAATCAAAGCTATCAATAAGTACATGAGAAAGTGTTCTAAATCTCTAATAATTAGAGAAATGCAAATCAAAACAACTCTCAGGTATCACCTCATACCTAGTAGATTGTTTAAAATGACAGCAGGGGAGAGTAATGAATGCTGGAGGGGATGTGGCAAAATTGGGACAGTAATGCATTGCTGGTGGAGTTGTGAACTGATTCAACCATTCTGGATGGCAATTTGGAACTATGCCCAAAGAGTGCTAAAAGATTGCTTGCCCTTTGATCAAGCCATAGCATTGCTGGGTTTGTACCCCAAAGAGATCATAGGGGAAAAGACATGTACAAAAATATTTATAGCTGTGCTCTTTGTGGTGACAAAACACTGGAAAACAAGGATATGCCCGTCAATTGGGGAATGGCTGAACAAATTGTGGTATCTGTTGGTGATGAAATACTATTGTGTTCAAAGGAATAATAAAAACTGGAGGAATTCCATGTGAACTGGAAAAACCTACAGGAATTGATGCAGAGTGAAAGGAACAGAACCAGGAGAACATTGTACAGAGACTGATACATTGTGGTAAAATCAAATGTAATGGACTTCTCTACTAGCAGCAATGCAATGACCCAGTATAGTTCTGAGGGATTTATGGAAAAGAACGCTACCTACATTCAGAGGAAGAACTATAGGAGCGGAAACACAGAAGAAAAACAACTGCTTCAACACATGGGTTGGTGCGGACATGATTCAAGATGTAGACTCTTAATCACCACCCTAGTACTACTATCAATAATATGGAAATAGGTCTTGATCGATGACACATGAAGAAACCAGTGGAAATGTGCATTGGCTATGGGGGGCAAATTGGGGGGGGGAAGAGAGTAAGAACATGAATCATGTAATCATGAAAAAAATTTTTTGCTAAAAAATAAAATAAATTGTTTTTTTTTTATCAGGGTAGCTAAGAAGTATACTTAGAGAGTACAATGACAAACTGTATAGGATGATATGCCAAAAATATTTTAAAAAACCAGGGGTAAAAAGAGTATAATACTAATAGAATTGGGAAAATAAATAAAATGGGCTAAATATATATTGCATACAGAAGCGCATGGGGGAAGGTGGGGAGAAGACCAGTACAATCGAAGGTTGAAAGAGTTTGGAGTCAGTCTCCAAGGAAATTTGAATTATTACAGTGGGAAGGGTCACAAAGTTTCAAATGAAAGGAAAACCTCCATCATAGTTAGTCATCGTCATCATCAACAACAATGTCATGAACTACAATGTCATCAACATCATCAACAATGTCATCAATCTCATCAACATCATTAACATGATCGTTCTCATCATCAATATCAACATCTAACATCCATCTTTTTTTTTTTTTTTTTTTTTTTTTTTTTTTTTTTTTTTTTTTTACTGGGTGGCCTAACCTAACAGCATTCTATACTGAGTACTGAATGAGATCCAAAAGACCTAAACTCTAGGCTTGAGTGTCACTATGTGTCCTTTGGGAGTAAAAAGAAAGCCTTCTTTTTCTTGGACTCAGTTTCCCTCATATATGTATGAGTTAAACTTACATAGACTATGCATTAATTTAATCAATTAAATCAAAGAATAAAACAGGTACAAACAAGGGGGGAAAAGCTTTCTGTAGCATGGTAGCAAAGTTCATAAAATTAAAACTCCTTGTATAGGCTGGCTCCTTAAGTCACTGCATGATTAGGGTACTTTGTACCTTCTCAGGTTGGAGATATTGACTGGGTCAGCAGCTTTTCATTTCTCTACCTAGGAGCTCCTTGCCAATGTAGGTGATGCTTAACATGTTCAAATAACACTATAATTCAATGCAAAGGCCCCTCAATTAAAATGGAATAAAATATTAAATAAGGGAAAAATAAATGTTCCTCCACCCCATCAAGTTTTACCTTGAATTATATTTATTTCCCCCATTTCAATGACAGGTTGAGAAATAAACCCTTTGCCCCACCCATTTCTTCTCCCCTTTTGCTATTCTCCTTAAATATACATAACCAAATTTCCTAGGCACATTATGAGAGTGCTTCTTCATTGCAGCAAGGCCGTATATTTATTCATCTCTAAATGATTCTGTATTCCACTACACGAAACAGAATAAAGCCTTATTTTTTCCCTCTAGCTTCCCATACCAGCACTCCCCTCCTTTCTCAGCAAAGCCTTTACTTTATACTTTTTTGTTGTTGTTCAGTTGCTTCAGTCATGTTGGACACTGTGAGCCCTTTTGGGGTTTTCTTGGCAAGGACACTGGGATACCTTGACATTTCCTTCTATAGCTTATTCTACAGGTAAGGAAATTGAACAAATTGAATTTAGGTAATTTGCCCAGCAATTAAATATCTGAGGCCAGATTTGAACTTGCTAAGATGAATCTTCCTGACACTAGTCCCAGAACTCCATCCACTCTGCCACTCAGCTACCTATTTCATACTTTACTGGGAGACCATTCATTATGAGCTCCCTCTTCTTTCCTATTTCCTATCTCAAGATCCCTCAGCATTATTCCCCATTTTTTCCTTTAGTACCATGTGAAGTGGTGGCCCTTTCCTTCACCAGGGTCCCGCCTCTAGCAGATTGCTCCCACAATCCTCCTCTTTCTCTAATTTTCAATTTCTTCCCATCTAATGACTCAGTCCCTCCTACAAACAAACATACCTGTTGCCACTATCACTTTAAAAAATCCTCCTTTGACCCTCCTTTCTCTTCAAATTGTATCTTTCTTTCTTTTCAGAGTAAAACTCCTAGAAAAAAACAGCTACTTTCTCTCCTCTCACTCCTTTATAGTTTTTTGCAATCTAGCTTTCTTTTTCATTACCCAACTGGGTTGATTGTTATGGTTATTGTTTTTCCAGATGGGGTTCGTATCCACTAAGTATTCACTGTCCATGACCCTGTAGATTCTGAACCAATATTACATCAGAATCATTTCATTCTGTGGCATAGATTACTTTCAAGTTGCTACATAGCCTAACCTGAGATTTTTCATGTATGAACGTGTCTCAGAAAAGAACTTTAATAAATGTTAACAACATGTGAACAGAGTTCTCAAACCTTTGGGTAGATGACAAATTTTGCACTTGAATGTTTATGAGAGAGGGTACCCTTCAGACTTAGCTTTAGAGAGAAATTTTTCTTTGTCAGAAGTGAAAGTGATGAGCCAGAAGATACCCTTTTAGTGTTAACTTGCTGGACTCCCATTTAAAGCTTGAGGACCCCAAAGTCCCAGCATGGGACATATTCAAATGTTGCCCAAATAGCCCATCAGTCTAAAGGGGATTGACCAAGGGACTTCCTTGAATTAGTATAGTTTCATGAGCTTGGGTCAAGTGTTACAAATTCACTTTGCAAACATTTATTAAACACTAATAATGTGTAAGTAATAGTATTGAGTTAATATAAATATTAAAGCCAGCAACAAAAATAGAAATGATTCTGGCACCCAGGAAAATATATTTAGAGTTTGCATCATGATACAACATGTAAACAGATAAAAAAATTAATGGATTATATATAAATGAATGAAGGAGGAAGATGGATAAGAGAGGAATTAGAAAAGACGTAATGGGAGCTAAACTGAGCCCTTATACTTCAAAAGGTCCCAAGAGAGGAGCTGTGAACTGTTTATTTTGCCTTTGTGAAGTTCTGTACAATTTTGTTTGGGCTCCTAGGACTCCAAACATCCAAAGTAGTTGGAAAGGATGGGAATAATAGGTTATCAAGGTCATCTAGCCTGAACTTGTGCCATTCAGAACTGGATTTGGACACAGGATGTGTCGAGTTGCACTTTCTTTAATCAAAAAGGCTGGTGGAAACCCTTTTTATGCATAACTTTTATTCAAAGCTCCTATCTCAGGGCCTGCAGCTGGCTAATGCCTTCTTTCCCAGGAAGCTGTGACCAGGAAGTGATGACAAAGCTCCCAATGAGTGTGTGAGCTCTGTAACCACTGTAAACATCCACCATCTGAGCTCTTGGGAGGGAGCTTTCTGAAGCAAACTGTTCCTCCTTTACTGTTGGAACACTGGAATACCTGACTATTGCTTTTGGCTCACGACCCCACTGACACTTCAGCTCTTTGCTTTTAGGTCCTTTTGCTTTTCTTTCCTTCCCCCCCCCCCAAATGCTACCTTAAAGAACTCATAGCTTATTTAGTGTGTTTTTGAGAGAGAGAGAGAGAGAGAGAGAAAGAGAGAGAGAGAGAGACACAGAGAGAGAGAGACAGAGACAGAGACAGAGAGAGACAGAGAGAGAGACAGAGACAGAGAGACAGAGAGACAGACAGAGAGACAGAGAGACAGACACAGAGAGACACAGAGAGACACAAAGAGAAAGAGACACAGAGAGAAAGCAAGAAAAAGAGAGAAAAAAGAAAGAATTTCTTGAATCTGTTCTATATGAAGTCATTTTTTTTCTCTATAAGTCTGAGACATACATGATAGAACTAGCCTAGATCTTCATCTCCTAAATTCCCTGGCTTCTAAGTCCCAGTTAAAACCTACTTCTACAAAGAGCCTTTCCCAGTACCCCTCAATGCTAACTTTTCCTTCTGTCTCAAACTTATCCTGTATATGTCTTGTTTTATCCATGATTGTTTCCCCCATTAGTCTGTAAGTTTCTAAAAAGCAAAAAAAAAGGTTTTTTTGGTCTTCTTTTGTTTTCTGTTTTTCTTTGCATCCCCAATGCTATGATAGAAATGCCTTTTTTGAGTTCATGTGACATGTAACTTACCAAAATATATTTCCCACAATGCAGAAATTATGGAGGTAAAAACCTAGCTTTTATTTTTATGGTCAAGCCCAGGTTCAGGGCTTAGAGGAAATGTGAACCCTGATTAGGAGTCTAACAAAACTTCTTAAAGGCAAAATATATGTCAGGGTGACAGGGAAATAATTCATTTACATATTACAATCTTATACATTCCTTAGGTCAAAAAAGTTAAAGAAATGGTAGATCCATAGTCTTCTTTTCCTTCAATGCCATAAAAATTGAACAAACTGAGTTAGTCATAATCTCATATATCCCCCAAGGAAACATGCTTCATCAAATAAACTTCAGAGGTAAACTAAATCAGGTTACAGATGGGTCATAAAGTATGTGAAGAAGGTTCACAAATAGGCTGATTGAGAAGGAGGGTTTACATGTTGCTAAGGAATGAAGGACAATTGGGATTTTTCCTCTGGCTTTTTATATAGGGAATGTTTAAGGCTCTGAGTAAATTTTCACATTGCATTAGACAGGTTTTGATCAGGTGATATTAATATTAACCAAAAGTTGCAAGAGGAATAAAAATGGAATAAGAAAGTCCCATAACCCCAGTGGTTTGTACATAATAATTAAAAATACTTATTGACTGTTTGATTAGCAGAGCCCCTTTCCTGATGCTACTTGCAAGAATTTGTAGAAGAGATTCTTAGTGTAGCCAGAGGCACTCCTAGGCTGGGCTATTGATAAAAATTCCCATTAATGGAGTCCTTCACAAGTCAGGTGATTTAGGAATAGATCCTTTTTTCTCTCTGTTTTCCTTTTTATTCAGAAGAGTAAATATTTCAAAGGGACAGACTGAATAAGAGGAAAACATAGGTTATGTCCCATGAGCACAACATTAAAAAACCCCTCTCTTCTACAATAATATCTGACCTTTATATATCCTCTTTATGTTTCAGAAATGCTTTAGATAAGGAAGAAATGTTTTAGAGATGAGGAAACTGAGGTTTAGAAAACTATGGACTCTGGATTCAGAATTAGAAGGAACCCTAAAAGCCACCCTCATTTAACTAAAAGAAAAAAAGCAAACAAAGAAGGCAAGTTCTAGCTGGAATTTGAAGAAAACTTGGAAAGTCAGGAGATGGAGGTCTGCGCTCAATGCTAGCTCTTGTATGCTTCAGGATGTGAAGAGATGTATGTACTAACTGTGACAAGCAGTTGAGAACCCAGGAAGTAAGGGAAAAAACATTTATTGAGCACTAATTATATGCCAGGCAATGTCCTTAGCCACTTACAAATATTACTACATTAATACATTACTTAGAGAACAGACAATTACGTAGTATTAATCTTATCCTTTTAAAATTTGTATTTGTTGTATAATTTTCTAATACTTATTATAATTATTAGTATAGTAGTATGTATATAAACTTTATATAAAGTATACATACATCCCCATTAGTGAAAGACGTGTGTATGTTTTTTTTTTAACCCCCACAACACACCTGGAAGATAGATGCTATTATTATTCTAATTTTATAATTGAAGAAACTGAGGTAGACAGAGGTTAAGTGACTTGCCCAGTGTCACACAGCTAGTGCCTGAGATCAGCTTTGAACTCAGGTCTTCCTGACTCTAGGCTTGGCATTCCATCCCAGTTGCCCTGAACTCTTTCCACTATTTTATTTTATTTCTTTTTGCAGATATCTTCTATGGTATCTGGTCATAGCAAGGCAGCTTGTGGGTATTAAATGCTGAATTTAAACTCAAATCTTTGATGACTCTCTACCAAGGCATTTTTTCACTTCCTCACTATTTTCCTTGTTAATATAAAAACCTTCAAAGTATTTTGATGTTAATTCTGGAGTAGACAAAACACTGTTCCTCTCCTTTTTCAAGTCAATAGATGTAGCAGGTGGCTAGGTCATGAGGGTATTATTTACATCAACTTTCTCCTAAAGAAACACCTTCCCAGAATGAACCTAGGAAATTATGCTATGTAGGGTTGAAGAGAAATTGGAGCGAATAAGGAGTTTATTTCTCAATCTGCCATCAGTTTGCACCCTGAAGCATGAGATTTGATTATCTCTCTTTTAAAAAAACTTAATCATAAATGCTATTGTTAACCATCAAATTTTCCATCTTCTTTCTACTCCATGGCTACAATATTTAATTCTATAGTCTATGAATTCCACAGGGTGACTACATGCTGTGTGATGAAGTATTAATTAGCTGATATATGTAAAGTGTTTGAAGATGAAAAACATTAAGTGCTAAGTGGCATCATCTTTATCATCAACTTCATTAGACTTTGTTTGGCTTCCATTTACCTGCAATTAACTCGTTCCTCCATTATGGTGCTTCAAAAGAAACAAACGAATCTCTGTTCTTTGTCATCCTGTCACTGTCTTCTTCATCAACAAAAATCATGTCTACTGAGAATTTTCCTGAATAGGGGATTAGCAGAGATCTGGATTCTAGTCATATCTACAGCTCAGTTTATACGTAAGTGAATCAAAGCAAACAGGATCAAGAGTCTTGCACAGGGTCACACAGTTAGAAAGTGTGTGAGGTCAGATTTGAACACAGGAAGATGAGTCTTCCTGACACTCTGGCACCCTGTCTACTGTTCTTCCTAGCTTTCTGACAACCCTTTGAGGCAGGTGCTATTATTATCTTCCCTTTGCAGATGAGGAAACTGAGGCAAACCAAGAATCTGTGAATAGCTAGAAAGGGTCTGAGGCTACTCTTGAACTCAGGACTGTCTGACTGCACATTGAGTCACACTCTTTCCACAGTACCACCTAGCTACGATTAGAATTAAGAGACTTAGTAGAAGAGCTGAACTGGCTTGTTAAAGAAAGGCTGAACTCCCTACAGAGAGAAGAATTTTAAAGATGAGAATTCAGCTTCAACAGATTTATAATTAGACCAGGCTTATTTATGACTAGATACTGGGTCTGGTCTAAATTAGGATCATCCAATTCACCTCACATCTATTATGTATGAAGGTGGGATAAAGACACCAAAAGTAAGGCCCTTACTTTCTATCAGGTGAATACAGAATGTACACAAATACTAGATAAATAAAAAGCAACGGATCTAAATATAAATGTGCATACATAAAAATATGTACTCTATATGTAGAAGAACTAATAACAATGAGGAAGGGTAAAAAAAAACTTTTTATAGGAAATAGTACTTAGGAAAGTCTGGAAGATAAGCTACAAATTGCATGAGAAGTGAAGGCATTCAAGGTTTGGTGGATGGTCCATGCAAAGGCAAGGAGGTGTGATAAGGACTGCTATAGAGAACAGCAATAAGCCAGTGTGGCTGGAATATAAAATGTGTGACAAGGAGCAAGGTGAACTTAGTTTGTTGTTTTATTATTATCTTGGCTTATTTCAAGTCTGGAAATATAGGCTGGGACCAGATTGTGAAGGACTTTAAATATCAAACAAATAAGTTTCTGTTTTAGCTGGGAAAAGCATAGAATTTAGAATTTAGAATGACTGTAGAGATCATCTTCTTAAACTTATTTACATAGAAACAAAACCCAAAAAGCTTTGTGTTCTTTCTCTCCCAAAACAATACTTTCATTTCCAGTGGTTTCCCTCATTGACACCTCATTTTACATGAGGAATCAGAACTCCAGAGAGGCAAAATCTTGGCCAAGATTAATCCAAACAGGTTGACTCTGGCTTCTTATTCCCATTCTCCTTCTTCATGATTAGCAGCAATACCAATGGTTTCCAAAGTAGGCTGGGGAGTCAAGTTAGTTATCACAGGAAGGGCCTGCCCTAGCCCCAAGAGCAGGTGATCAACCTATAAGGGTAAAAAGAAAGGCCACCTTCCATCCTCATGAGTCTCATCTCCAGCACAACTATACCTTTCCGTTTCCCCAATATTTCTCCACTCTGCTCCCCACTTTTGCTATGTAAACTTCTATTACTCCTCTTTTGAGTCAGATGTCTTCCCCTCTAAACAAATTTGACTCAAAGCAGTTCCTGCAGGTGATCCTGGGAAAATTCTGTTCTCTCTCCTCACCACCATTCATCTAGCCACTCTGAGAGATCCACTGGAGCTTGGAAGAAGTGGCTGGTCCATGAGATTTCCATCCCTTTAGGTTCTGGGAAGATCAGAGAGATATATACATTGGGTAGGCAAGGATATATATGATCTGGGTCACAGGTAATTACATTTTTTTATCCCTTCCCAAACCCACTCCTCTTCCAGTCACTCAAGTTTCCATACAACCTGAGTGTTATAGTTCTTACTTCCTTCTTTCCTCATTCCACACATTCAATAAGGTACCATATCTTATTGCATTGGCCCCTCCATGTCTGCTAAACACCCTCTTCTCTCTACTTTCTCTGCCATCAGCCTAGTTCAGGCCTTCAGACCTAGACTATTGTCATAGCCTTTTAGTGAGTCTTCCTGTCATCTCTTTACTCCAAACATACCAATGGCATTTTCTTAAAGCACCGATCTGACCAGATCATTCCCCACACTTAATAAACTCCATCAATTCCCTGTTACCTAGAGAACAGACAAATATTTAGTATTAATCTCATCCTTTTAAAATGTGTATTTGTTGTATAATTTTCCAATACTTATTATAACTATTAGTATAGTAGTATGTATATATACATACATACATACATATATATATATAATATACATATAGCCCCATTTGCGTAAGAAGTGTGTATGTGTTTCTTTTAACCCTTAACTTCTCATCTTGGAATCAATATTATGTATTGGTTCCAAGGAAGAAGAGTGGTAAGGGGTAGGTAATGGAGGTTAAGTGACTTGCCTAGGGTTGTGCAGCTAGGAAATGTCTGAAACTTCAGGTTTGAACCCAGGACTTCCTGTCACTAGTCCTGATTCTCAATCCACTGAGCCAACTAGCTGTCTTTTGTGTATGTGTTTCTTTCTATCTATCTATCCATCCATCCATTTATCCACTTATCCATTTTCCATCATTATCCATCATCCATCTTCCTCTCTCTCTCTCTCTCGCTCTCGCTCTCGCTCTCGCTCTCCATCTCTAAATGCACACATGTAAATGCGTATACATATACACATACACATTTTTCACTGATGAGGCAAACTATGAAAAAAGTTTGTAGAACTCTGCTCTCTCCAATACCACTGACTCAGACCCATGACCTTCCCTTTGCCTTCTCTTTCTTTATCTTTTAAATGAAGGTCATGGCATTGACTTATTTCTGAAGGATAGCTACAGACTCTATTAATCTATGCTAATGGAACTTCTTAGACCAAAAATGGAATGGGAGTGCAAAGGATCCTTTTAGGCATCTTGGAATTTCTTGTTAAAATTGCTATTGTTTTGTGGTCTTGCTTTTACCCTCATCAAGAAATTCTTTTTTTCCAGAAAGCCTCCTAATCATCCAAGCTTACAAAGACTTCCTCTCCCTTTCTGAACTCTTACTGAACCATTTATATAGTACTTTAGCATTTGGTAGCCTGTGTTATTAATTATCCTCTTACAAATGTAGGCCAAAACGTTTCCCTAAATCTGGTTTATATAAAATCTGACTATACTCTATAAGCAGTGCAACTTTTTTTAGTTTATACATATAGACATATGTGTGTGTGTCATTGTGTGTATATACACATATGTACATATATTTTTATATATGTCTATATACATATGGGGCAGCTAGGTGGTACAATGGATAGAATGCCAGGCCTGAAGTCAGAAAGACTCATATTCCTGAATTCAAGTCTGATCTCACATACTTACTAGCTGTGTAACCCTGGGCACATCAATTAACCCTGTTTGCCTCAGTGTCCTCATCTGTAAAATGAGCTGGAGAAGGAAATGGAAAATCATTTTGGCATTTTTTCCAAGAGAATCCCAAATGGGATCACAGAGCATCAGATCTTATTGAAATGACTCAGTAACAACATCTATATGTATATGTACATATTGGTACATGTGTACATATATAGACAATACTCATATTGTTGGTACATACATCTGGAGGGACACATTTTGGGTATATAGGTAATCCACGTGCATGTGTTTTTCCTTCTAATTTCCTTCTAATTAGTTTCTATCTAGGGAAGTTACCTTTAGTCAGGCAAATATGGTTCAGTATATAAGGCAATGTGGTTTAATAACAGCAACAATAACTGGTATTTATATAGCCTATTAAAATTTGCATTGCACCTCAGATTTTCTCATTTGAACAAGGTAACAACCCTGTAGCATCTATGCTGTGTCATTATATTATAATATAGCATTATGCTGTATTATATATTATGTTATTATGCCCATTTTACAGATAAGGAAAGAATATCAACAAAGGTGGTGTGATTTAATCAGGGTCAAAAAATAAGTTTCCAAGGCAGAATTCAAACTGAGATCTTTCGAACCCCAAGTCCAAAGCTCTGTTCAGTTTTCTAACTAGCTAAAGAGTTGGCTCCAGAGTCAGAAAGCAACTTATTCAAGTCTTGCCTCTGGAAAATTTTGACTATGTGACTCAGGGCAAACCATTTTGCCATCCAGGACACCTAGAGGTTTTTTAAAGAATATAATTTGTAGAGTATATGAAGATCTACATTGGTAGAAAGAATTCTTCCTCGAGAGTTCCCTGAAATTACAAATCCACTCCCCCAACTCTCATACTCCACCCCAATAGATAAAGAAGTTACTTGTCTACATTTTATACTTCTTTGTATGCCCAATAAAGCTTAACCCAGTTCTAGGCACCTACCTTCTTTTCATGCCTTTTCCCCCACCCTTAAACCATTGTTACTTCCTAATAACTATCCTTAACAAATAATTGTCCATTATAAGAAAGAAAAAGTTAATTAAACAAAACAATCACGGTGATGATGCCTCATAATATAATCAATATTCATTACTCATATTCCACAGCTCTGAAAATAAGAAAGTATGCACCATTTTTGTTCCTCTTTGGCCAAGATTGGTCTTTGTGTTTCATATGAATATTATAGTATTTTTATGTTATTTTCATCTACATCATAGAAGTGAAATGTATTCTTTTGCTTCTGCTTTCTTTACTCTTCATTGCTTCATGCAAATCTTCTGGCATTTCCCTGAATTTCTCATAACTGTCATTTCTTATGTAGAAATAGCATTCTGTTAATTTATATTAAAATTTTTTTACTGCTACAAATGCGCTGTTATTTGAATATCTTGGTATATAATGGACTTTGTTTTCTGTCCTTTACCTCTTACGGTTATATATTCAGTTAGGGGGGGTCATTGTATTAACAAGTATGAAGGGTATAGAAACTTTTCCAGCATGATTCAAAATTGCTTTTTAAAATAGTTGAAGCAGTTCAAGTTCGTCAACAATGTCATGTGTCTATCTTTCCACAGTTGCTCCAACATCACATGTTTTTATCTTTTGTCTTAGTTTTGAATGGTCTAAGGTTAAGAAGAAACATCAGGATGATTCTGATTTGCAATTTTCTTACTATTCATGATTCAATTTTTTTCATATTGTTATTGATGGTTTTTATTTCTTCTTTTCAAAACTAGTTAGTTATATCCTTTGTTGTTTAATTGAATGGGCATTAAGTCAATTTCTATCTAATTTAGATATCGAACATTTGTCAGAGATAGTTGATACAAAGATTTCCTCTCAGTTAAAAAATTCTCTGTAGATTCTTAGTGTCTTGATTTAATTTGTGCAGGTGCATAAATGGATCTATGATCTCATCAGATGGATGATTCTTCCAAAAGATGCAGACCTAAACTCATTCCTATTTGTTCCTAAGACTGACACTAAAAGGAAGAAGGGATGGAGGGGTGATGTGGATTTACACAGCACACTAGAGGCTCACCTTTATTCCTCCTGATATCAAAAGGATTCTAAATCCATACTCTTGCTTTCTGTTGTCCTCATTCACTTTCACCCTGTGACTAGTCCATCTATTTTTCCTGTAACATGTTTCCAGAATGAAGGATTTTACTGCTGATCTTCTTTAAAGTTTTTTATTAGTTATATGTTGCAGGTTCTTGCAGTTCTTTTGGCAGTATTCCAGATCTAAAAGCCATACAGAACTCTGGTAGAATGTTATTAAAAATATATGTCCTTGTTTCTAGGAGAAGCCTGAAGTTATTAAAGAGGATTTACAGTTTCCTGAGGGCAAACTAGCCTTCTCATGTTTAATTCTTGTCACAATTCATCTGTTCCTAGTATATATTTCAGATATACATAAATGATAGACAAATGCTATGAATTGTTTTTTCAATTATATATAATAATCTGAACAGTGAACACTCTCCATCTATTACTCTTACCTATGTGGATGAAGTTTAAATTTTTATATAATTAAAATGATTAATTTCTTCTTTTATTATTGCCTTCTCATTTCATCATGAATGTTCTCTCAACCATAGTTTGAAATAAAAGGTATTTCATTCCATTCTGTAATACTTTTTTAGTCCACATTTTGTAGTTAGTCTGCTTATTTTTTTTTGGAACTCATTGCTGAATTGCTTGTCTCAATTTATTTTCTGACCAATTATTTTCTGGTTTTCTCTGAAGTTCTTGTCAGATAGAAAGTTCTTTCATAAGTAGTTTGTATTTTTTTCTTGTTTCAATGCTGGGCTCCTGTTTTAATTTGTTTCTATGTCCTGTCTTGTTTCATGGAACTACTTTCATATGTTTTTAACCAGTATGAACTAGTTTGGGTGATAATTGGATCATAGGATCATAGACTTAGAGCTAGTAATATTGTTGAGAGGCCATACAGTCCAATTCTCTCATTTTACAGATGAAGACATTGAAATGCAGGAGATAGATGACTGGCCCCAGGTCACACAGGTTGTAGATCAGAACTCTGAATTGAATCTAGATCTTCTTACTCTAGAGACTGATATGCAGTCATGGTAGACCCTATACATGCTTATACTTTTTTTCAATATTTCCTTTGATTCTTGATGGCTTTTTTTCTCTTTAAATAATTTTTGTTATCTTGTTTACTTTTATGAAACAACTCCCTAGCTAATGTGTTATAGTGTTAAGTCTATAAATTAATTTGTGTAATCCCATCTTTTATATTCTTCCTTTTCTTTTCATTCCCACTGCCAACTTTGCTCCAATCATTATTATTTCATAACTAACAATCAAAATAACTTCCAAACTGGTTTCCCTTCACTCCAGATTCTCTCTTCTCTAGCCTGTTCTACAGACAAATGCAAAACTGATGTATTGAAAATATACTTTCTTTAGGTCACTTCTCCACTTGAACACTGTGACCCTTTATTATTTGAAGGAAATAATCTAAACCACTTTGCATGGCATCCAACCTTTTATGCAGTTTTAGTCCTAACCTACCTTTTAAGTTTTTTCCCCAATGCTCTTTTAAAGAACCTTTCATTTTATGCAAGTAAGTCTCTTTTTTCTTCCTAAACTTACCTTGTTTATTCTGGTTTCTGGACCTTTGTCCATACTATTTTTCTCAATCAAGATGTCCTTTCTTGTCTTCGAAGTAAACCCAAATTCTCCCTCTCTTGAAGATCCAAGTCATTTCTCACTTCCTCTGTTAAGTTTCCACCATAGATGTTCTGTTTCCAATTCTTAAGGCATCCATTGCTTTTACTACTTATTGACCTTGACCATATATAGTACTGTTTTCCATCTTTAACTCTTTCTGTATTAATACTTTTCTTCCCAACAAGACAATAAATAAACTCCATAAAGGCAAAGATAGATTTTGTTTCTCTTTGTATTCTCCACAGTGCTTTGCACAAGGTAGGGGCCCAATAAATATTTGTTGATTGACTCATGAATATTTTATAGCCTTTACCAAATCATATACTTCTTGGAATATACCCAAGATTTCAATTGAAGTAGTTATGAGGTTGAAAGAATCATGCTGTAGTCTATTATGTGGAATAGTGGAACAATACTAGAAAAAAGGGAATTAGACATTCTGGATTCAAGTCCTGGGTATACCCCTGGCTGCTGGTTAGATGTGTAATTGTCAGCAATGAACTTAATCTCTTAGTCTCAGTTTTCCTAGTCTGAAAATGGGATAGTCTTATTTGCAGCATAACATCTTAGCACCCTTATGTGGCTCAAATTAGATTTTTATGTAGAAAATTTAGTTCTAAGTTAAAATACTATATAAATATCAGCTGGCATTATTTTTTGCAATACTAATCTAATTTGGATTAGCTAATGCTAATTTGGAAAGAGTAATCTAACATTTAACCTTTAAAAATACTCTATTGGCAATATTTTATAGTTGTTCCTACCAGGGAATAAACATTTAGTAGCTTTTTTCAATGCTGAGAAAACATTTTGATTCATGATCTTTATATTGCAAATAATTTACATGTAAGTTTTAATAGCAAGCACCTAAAAACATACACCAATATTAATTAAACTGATTTTCTAGATGGTATAACATTAACAGTTTAAGGTCTTAACATCTTTATAATCAGAATTGATTGTTTACATTAGTGAACCTGTTTAGTTTGAAATACTATCATGACAAAGAAGCATTTCCAGGACTTTTGGCCATCTAGTCCCTTGGATGATAGAGGAATGTGGATTAATACCTACAGGTCTCAGGGTGATCAACATTCTGAGCTACTGTATTCAGTACCTGTCAGCAAGCTTGACATGATGCTTGTAATCACTGCCTCCAAGCAGCAACCTCACTTCCCTGTGTCTCTCCCACCCACACACTGCTTCACTTACCTCCTAAAAAGCAGAACATGTTGATAGCAACATATGGGAGGTGGGGATTGCTCTGGGTGAATGGATTGGAGGGAGCAGGAAGGGATAGAATAAATTTTTCATTTTCAAAAAAAGAGTGAATAAAAAATCTTACTATAATGATTAACTGAGATTAAATAAAACTTCAACATGATACATTATAATTAATAAAATGAGTAATTACTGCTGTATTATCTGGTTATTAATATTAATAATGTCTTTCATTTATAGAGTAATTTATAGAGTATCTTAATATTTTAAAAACAGCATATTCATATGTTATCTTATTAGATCTTTACCACAACATTAAAGAGAAGGCAGAGCAACAGTTATTACCCACTTTTACAGATAAGATAACTGAGGTTCTAAAATTCCCAAATCCCATGTTCTGCCCAACATCACACAACTGATAAACACATAAGTAAAGCTGTATTTAGATAAATATGTGATAAAGAGAAACTAAGGCACAAAAAGTTGAAGGATGATGTCTTGACAAGGCTAGCAGTTACCAATAATAAAGGTCGATGCCCCTTCAGAAAACAATCAGTTCATAACTGGGACTAAAATTCAGCTTCTCTGGTTCTAATTTCAGTCTCTCAATCTCAAATCTCTAATGCAGGTTTAGAAAAGAAAACAGCAACAACCTAAATGGTTCACCCTTTTTCTAGTGCTGTATGGTTTACAAAACACTTTATATTTTTTTTTTCACCAGTCTATATAGGAATGGTTTGGTCCTGCCAAAGATGGAGAGGTAGTTGGTGTCAGAAAGTGGAACTAGAAGTGGGTCGAAGTTGTAGAAAGGCTCTGTGTAAGGGAAAATGTCTGATAGTGAGTACTGGCCCAAAACAGGATGGACTGCCTTTCTTCTACTAGAGCTCATGGGTTCATAAAGCTGGAAAAGACCTCAAAGGACTATTGTTCATCTGTCTCATTTTGTAGAGGAAACTGAGGCTTAAGGAGGTTAATTGACTTATTTGCTAATGTTTACATAGGTATTATGTGTCACAGGTAAAATCTGAACCCACATCTTCTGACTCTAGAACCACTTTCTTTTGTACTAAGATGCTTATTGGGTATTTTATAAATGAGATTCTTGTTATTTGTTTTTTTTAATGGTCTCTGGGATATCTTTGAACCCTGATACTGTGTGTTTCTGTCAATGTAATGGAATGCACACATATTTATTAGGTATTTATTTTGTGGCAATTACTATGCAAAAAAAGGATACAAAAAGAGAGAGTTTATGACCTCAGAAGATCACATTCTAATTTGAAGGAAACAAAAGGAACAGATCTCAGCTCTATCAACAAAGTCTTAATTATGTATTGTTGCATAGAAAGAAAAGGTCCTGGTCAGATCTTGATGGACTGTGACTCTTGGGACATGAAAGGATCCCTGGCAAAGTGCAAGGAGATTTGGATTTGGAATTAGGAAATACCTGGCTATGAATTTCACCTCTAATACTTCATTAATTATGAGAGGTTGGGAAAGTTCACTTAAGTCTTTATTTGTCGCCTACTATGTGCCACAATGTGCCAGGCACTGAGCTAATTGCTGTCTCTGCAAAAGACAGTATGTTCTCCAGAAGCTCATAGTTTAATGGAGAAGACACCTTACAAGCTTTATACAGGATAAACTGGAAATAATTGGCATTGGGAAGACGCTAAAATTAAGAGGCATTGAAAAAGGCTTCTTACAGAAGGTGAGATTTTATTTGGGAATTTAAAGGAAGTCAGAGAAGCTAGGAAGCAGATGTTGAAGAAGGGGAGAATTCCAAACATTCGGGATAGTCAATGAAAAAGGTTTGAGCTTGGAGGAGTGTCTTATTTGAGGAACATCAAAGAGATCAAGTCCCTGGATTGCCGACTACATTGGGGAGATGTTGGGAGAGCAGGCTATGAAGAATTCTGAATGTCCAACAAAGGATTTTATATTTAATCCTAAAGGTCATAAGTTGTTACTGGAGTTTACTGAGTTATGGAAGCATATGTGTGAGGTGTGAGATGTAACAGTCATACGTGAGTTTTAGGAAAATTACTTTGACAGCTGAGTGGAGGATGGACTGGAGTGAAGAAAGACTTATGATAGGCAGACCAATCAACAGATCCTTCCTGTAGTCCAAGTAAGAGGTCATGAGGGCCTGTGCTAGATTAATTTATTTTATCTGTCAAATGGAAATATTGGTACATTCTCTAGTATTTGTCTCACAGAGTTTGTGTCAGGATCAGATGAGATAATGTATAACAAGTATATTATGAATGTTAGCAATTTTGTTTAAATAAATTTCATTGATTCTCTTCTCTGATTTTCCCCTGTATCACCTTTATTCTTCCTGTCCAGAGAACTGTCCCTTTTAAGAATGTTTTTAGATGGAAAAGAGAGAGAAAGAAAAAATAAGCAAACCAATTCATAAATGTAAAAAAATTCTTACGTTGTACACAGAGATCTCATCTATGGACTATCTCCCATCAACTCTGCCCAGCAATCCAATGGGAGTGCTTCCTCCCTTGTCTAAGGTAAGGGGTAGGGGGCACACGGGATATGTGGCACAGGGTCTTGGCTAGGCATGGCACACAGTCTGTAAAAAGTTCGCTATCACTGTTCTAGACTCTTGTAAGAAGGAAACTGCCAAATTTACTTTTTTACTTTTAACTTCAGAGACATGCCTAACACCAGAGGGTCACAGGTATTTTTGATTAACTTAACCTTCTCAGTGTTTGAACCAGGAACTGGGGTAGAGGAACATAGTGCAAGCCACTATATCAGAAGTGAATTTTCCATCCATCCTTAGGGATTAGGGAGTAGTATATAGGTGGGAGCAGTGTCAGGGAATACTGTTGGTATATGGATGTCTACTCGGTCTGTCTCTAGGGACATTCACAGAGCAGTGTTCAAGACAGTAGTAGAGTCAGTTTAGGCTGATTAATGTTCTATTTTATCATCAATACTTAGATATACCTTCACATTTCCCAGTTCATAAATTCTATATAGCCCCTAATGACAGCTCTCTTGGAGCACCTACTAGGAAACTATCTGACATGCCTGTGTTCTCTATCTATTTGTGTTCCTCTGGAATACAAAGTATATTAAAAAGATTTGAATATAGATGGTATGTGCCCCAGATTTAGTCTTGAGTTGCACATCTGACCTTAAGTTTCTGAACTTCATCCATGTTTCCAGAGAAGAGAGTTTGGTGGACATTGAGCTGTCCCCCATGCCTCTGGAGGGCTCTCCCTCTTCTCTCTGACTTCTGGCTTCCTGGGTTTCCTTAAAAACTTAGATAAATCATCAGCATTTCTATACATTTCCAACACACTAGAGCAGCAAGAAGTAGAAAGAGAAACACCATTCAAAATCACCATAGACAATATAAAATACTTAGGAATATACCTACCAAAACAAACACAGCAATTATATGAAAACAACTACAAAACACTTTCCAAACAAATAAAACTGGATCTAAACAATTGGAAAGCCATTGATTGCTCATGGGTAGG
>NC_058135.1:202136794-202260169 GCF_016433145.1 Gracilinanus agilis
GAAATTGGTCTTGATCAAGGACACATGACAAAACTAGTGGAAATGCGCATTGGCCATGGGTAGGGGGGGTGCGGGGGGGGTTGAAGGGGAAAGTAGGAGCATGAATCATGTAACCATGTTAAAAATGAATATTAATAAATGTTAAAAAAAAACTTAGATAAAATTTATCTTCTGCAAGAAGTCTTTCTTGGTTTCCCTAAATGGTAGTACCTTCCCTTTGCTGACTAGCTCTTATCCTATCTATATCACATTTGGATATCATTGCTTATAGGTTGTCTCCCCCATTTCCCTGTGAGCTTCTTGAGAGCTGAGACCGTTTTTGCCTTTCTTGTGTAACCAGTGCTTAGTACCATGGCTAGTATATACTAGGTTCTTAATGACTATTTGCTTATTGATTATTCTTCTACCCACTGCATCATATTATTTATCTTCCTCATATTGCTTATCCATGAAAAGAAGAAGTGGGTAGATTAGTAAAAAATTCAACCACTCAGTTGCTTTTGGACTTTGATGCTTCTACCAGTTTCCCAGCTCTAGGTCAGGGCTTCTATCTGGGTAGGAATAGATTCAGAAAGCTTTGAATGAAAAGGATGTGAGTGAGAAGGCTGGTCTTTGTACTTTCATTTTTTCTTCTAGAAATGCTTTAGAAAACAAATGGAGAGAACTCTTCCACTCAAATGCAACACGCTGTTCTAGACTCCTCTGCTCAAACCCCATATGCTACATGTCACCAGGGGGGAAAGCCTTCGAAGAGCAAGATTTTTTCAGACATTTTCACTCAAGTTGAATTGTATTTCTTTGAGTTGCTTTTATAGCAATATAGTCATGGGGTAGGAGAAGAAATAAGGAGAAAGAGTTAACATCTTTGGGAAGGTTTAGATACATTCCAACTTTTTTTTTTAACCCTTACCTTCTGTCTTGGAGTCAATACTGAGTATTGACTCCAAGGCAGAAGAGTGGTAAGGGTAGGCAATGGGGGTCAAGTGACTTGCCCAGGGTCATACAGCTGGGAAGTGTCTGAAGCCAGATTTGAACATAGGACCTCCCGTCTCTAGGCCTGGCTTTCAATTCACTGAGCTACCCAGCTGCCCCCGATACATTCCAACTTTAAGGGAAAAGATGGAATAGATTTGCGTCCTACATTAGTTTGGAATAATTCTTATTCATTCAGACCCATTTTTGCCCACCCTGGTGAGACTACATGCATGTATACTGAATACATTATGGACAGTCTTATGCATTCTGTCTGAATAACGGTTCATTCTACCAAAGTATTCACCTCCCAGTCAACCATTCACATTCCCTAGAGATGCAGTCTGTAAAACAGACAGCTCATCTATTGTGCATTATTCCCCTATTAAACTGCCTATAGAACATTGCTCCTCAACAACTCCAATATTATACAAAGCTTTGCATTAAAAAAAATATACACACGATCCAACACAAAGATACTCAAGACCTATGCTGGGCTAGCTTCTTTTCCTCCATCCCTTTTTGATCATGTCTACATTATTTAATCTCAAGATTAAGGAAACTTTTGTTATTTTATCTAACAGCAAAAATGGACCAATTTTAAGAGCTCTGGACTTAGCATCAAAAGATCTGGATTCACATTTCAGCTTACTGTATCACCCGGGACTTAACTTCTCTCACCCTCAGTTTCTTCATCTTTAAAATGGGGATAAGAGTATTCATACTATCTATCTCCAAGAATTGTTGTGAGAATCAAATGAGATTATATAAAGCCATCAAAGCTTTCTATAAATGTTAGCTACTATTATTTCTCCTTAAGATGTGGTATGGATCAATTCAAATTAAATGGGGCACTCAAAAAATCTGTATTACTAAAATGGTACTTAAGTTAGGGACCTCTCAAACTAATTTGATTGCTCTGAAGCACATGCACTTGATGGGCTTGAATAATATGTTGAATCCATTTTCTATGAGCATTCTACTTTCATACCTTCCAGTGGGTATTCACAGGTCCAGCTGTTTCCATCATCACCCAGTGGTTATTGATTGACAGCATCTGTGTTTAAGGTAGAGCAGCTCTGGGGATTCACAGTGGTTCAGGAGATAACCAAGTGAAACACAATGGCCAGCAAGATACTACTCTTTTAAAGTTAACAAACAGTCGATTGCAAAAATAATTCACAATTTAACGAATTATAATTTACAAATTAACAAATAGTAAATTACAAGAGCTCACATATAGCATATACTTTTTATTCTTCTGTGTCATTTTCCTTAATGATTTTTGAAGGACTTGGGGTGTGTGTATGTGTGTTTGTGTGTTTGTGTTTGTGTGTGTGTGTGTGTGTGTGTGTGTGTGTGTGTGTGTGTGTGTGTGTGTGTGTGTTTAGGCTTTTTAGCTGCATTAAGATGAGATGATATCTGCTGTCCCAAATGAGATATTGCTCACCTTCAAGGAGTCTACAGTCTAAATGAAGATGTAAGATATAGAAATAACAACTTGAATAAAAGTTTATGGTAGCTCGTGCTAGCGACAGAATGAATGGTGGCAGAAATAAATGTCTAGGGGACTTCTGAGAAGGGCGAGAGCTTTTTAGGGAAAGTGGCACTTAAACTAGATGTTGAAGGAAGGGTAGTCCTTAGATAAAAGGAGGAAAAGGGCATTTTAGGCAAAGGTATCAGCTGGAACCAGGATGTAGAGGGAGGAGTACAGATACTGCGCTTAGAATGAAATGGATAATTTGGAGTAAAGGCATCATATAGAGAAGGAGTGGACAATAAGGCTAGAAACATAGGCTGAGGGAAGATTATGGAAGGTTTTGAATGTAAGCTAAGGAGTTTTAATTTTATCCTGTAAACAGTGGGGAATAATAGAAGGACTTTGAGTGACAGTATTTGTGGACAATAAAACTGATATCAATATACAGCATGTATTAGAGAACTGGGAAGTCAGAGATTGGAATATTAGTTAGGAAGCTTATTATAGTCATTGTAATGACATTTATATAGTGCTCTAAGACTTGCAAAGTGCATTGCAACAACCCCAAGAGGCAGGAATTATAGGTATTGTCAATCCATATTTTACAGATGAAGAAGATGGAGAAAGAGACACAGACAGTCATTCGGTCAAGGTCACATAATCTGAGGAAGGATTTGTACACAGATCTCCTTATTCTGAATCTAGTACTCGATGACCTATGTCACACTGTCTCCTGGCAGCATACAGCGAGGCACTGGAAGAGAGGTGGATAGGAAGGGAAAGTGTTCTACACAGATAGTTATGACAGCAGTTTGAGAGTAAATATGTTGATTTTTCTTTTATTTATGTTGGGTTTATCATAATTCAAATGGAAATATATAGTGTGCAAATAATGAAAATTCCGGACTGAAACTCACAAGAGAGGTAGGGAGGGAGCTATATATTTTGAAATCTTTGGGAAGTGATAGTTGATATTATAGGAATGGATGAGATTTTTCAGGGAAAGAGAAGATGAGAAGGCTTGGGACTGGTCCACAGGCAAAGGCTTATATTTAGGGGATGGGGAAAAAGGGGATCAGCAAAACAAAACAAAAGCAAAAACAAAAACCCAAATCTAAAACTTTCTAGAGAACAGGAATTCAAAAAGTAGAAAGAGACCTGAGAAAATGATGTCATAGAAGTCAAAGAATAAATAAGTTTCCAGAAGGGCAGAGTTGCAAATGTTAAATACTATAGAGAGGTCAGAGAAAATAAGGACTGGGTCAAATATGGATGTGGTGATTTGGCGGTCATGGGTCATTTCCAGAAATGAAGTTTTAGTAGGAGTACTGCAGGTAGAAGTGTAGTGACTTCTGTCTCTTCTTTAATATGTCTTCTACACAACTTGCAGGATAATCTTTCTAACACATGGGTCTGACCATATTATTCCTCTAATCAATAATCTTCATATATTCTGCTGTTGTTGTTTAGTTGTTTTTTGTAGTGTCTGACTCTTCTGTGACCCCATTTGGGGTTTTCTTGGCCAAGATACTGGACTGGTTTGCTATTTCTTTCTCCAGCTCATTTTACAGGTGAGAAAACAGAGGCAAAAAGGGTAAAGTAACTTACTCACGGTCACACAGCTAACTAGTGTCTAAAATCAGATTTGAATTCAGGAAGATGAGTATTCCTGACTTCAGGTCTATCACTCTAACCACTGCACCATCTAATAGCCATTCCTGAACTTTACATTACATCTAAATCTATTTTCTGTTCCTTTAACTTCAATCTTCTACTTCCAAACCTTTAAATTGGCTATCACACATGCCTAGAATTCAGCCTCTTGGAACACTCTATGGGAAGACCTTGATCCTGCTTGTTATTATTCATTATAAGATACACATTCCTGACTCCAGGCCTGGCACTTTATCCACTGTGCCAACCTAGCTGCCCTACACATAGAAAACTTTTATTAATCCTCTTCCTCTCTGTATCCGTCATATTCTCTCTCTTCTCTCCCTTTCCCATCACTGTCCTGGTTACTCATCTCTGTTCATGCACCAACTTGCATACTTTAGTCTCTTACTTTTTTAGTGTAGCTTTTTCCTTCATGGATACCCATTACCATCCCTCCTAAATTTGTTAATGAACTCTGAAAATTGCTACCTGGACATCACCTTGCTGCCAATTTGATAGAAAGTTCTCTGAAAGAGTCAGGCAGATTCTCAGAAAGCAGACGCCATTTAAGTTCATCTTTGAGTATCTGTTGGATCTCCCAAAACATGGCTCCATTGGCATAGCCTTTGAGAAGTCAAGGTGTCCTCTATGATATGATAAGGTACTGTGGTTTATTGATATCCCTCCTCAGTTACGCACAAAAGTAAACACAGCACTCCTGATGTGGTCTGACCAGTGCTGAAGACAATGGGACTCATCTCCACTCAATTCTGGGCATCCTACTTCTATTAATACACCTTAGGATTGCATTAGTTCTTTAGATGACCACATCTCACTGTACTGACTCCTATTGATCTCATAGTGCATTAAAGCCTTAGTTGTTGTTTTTTTTTTCCTGCATAAACTAATGTCATGTAGAAGAGGAGTCCTGATAGGAGAGGCAGAGCAATAGAACAATGTCAGAGATTCAAAAGTGGAATTGAACAGTAAGGAAAAGTCTGAGTTCTTACTCACTGAGTTGGGAGAAGTAAAAACTGGTGAAAGCTTCCATGGGGGGAGATGTCATATCACTTAGGGATAGGTAGGTTTGTATTGAAGTGAGGAAGTGGATGGAGACTGTAACCACCATAATAAGACCGTTTTCTTTCATATCTTTCTCCCCTCTCCTACCTGGACATTTTGGAAAGAAAAGCATCAGAGTGTGTAGCACTTTTGGACTTCAGCTACCTTAATGGAAGTGGAAATTCAAAATTGCCTGTGGTATGTGAGAGGCCTAATGAGTAAATAGCCCACAAATGATGGTATGTATTTTGTAAGTGCTGCATGATCCCATCTGCAAATTCTAGAATGAGCTGGGTAATTTCCAGTCATTGAATCTCAGAGGGGACAAAACTGTACCAGGAGTCAACAGCAGTGTCTTTGAGAATTTCGAAACAGCTTTCCGTGAGCATCACCCTTCCCTCCCATCTCCCAAACCCAAAGAGCTTCTTCCCTTGGAACTTACTGTGTACACCACTGATTTGACCCTTAGCATATACTGATTTATAAAACTTGCTATTATTATCTGAGAAGCAGCACAGTAAATAGAGTACCAGATTTGGAGTCAGGAAGACCTGAATTTGCATCCTGCCTCACATACTTCCTAATTGTGTGATTAGCTGTGAGGCAAGTCATTTAGACTCTAAGCTTATGTTATTATGTCTTTTTATCAAATGAGGAAACAGACTGGTAACAGACGAAGTGATTTATCTACGGTCGCACATAATCACACTTAGACAAGTGACTTATTCTGTCCCAGTCTCAGTTTCCTCATCTGTATAAAAGAGATAATAAGAAAATAAGAGCACACATGTATCTTAAAGGACTGTTATAAGGATCAAAGGCATGGCATTAAAAAAGGAGACATGTATCCTAGAGGGCTTGCCATTGCAATTGAAAATATTTTAATCGGTTTCCAAATTGAAGGGGGATATTCTAGTGATGATGGGGTTCTTTGGATAGATTTGTTTGTAGAAGAAATGTTTAGATCACATTAAGTCATGGGATAGTTCACAATCCCTTAAATAAAATCTATAGTCACTCAAAAGAGTTCAAGCTAACAATCCACAAGGAAAAAATAAATGGATGAAAAATACTTGCAGTCTAAACTATAATATACAGTTGCATAGATAGTCCATGGAGCCCATCTATCAATATATTTTTGATTCTTAATAAAAACAAATTATGAAAAAGATCAGAATTGTATGGGAAATGAATAGCCTTTGAGAAATCATACAATGCTTTTAATAATAACAAACTTTTTCTGAAATAAAAGTCAATCTTTTTAATACCAACAATCTGGTTTTGTTAGATAACTATGCATTTTGGAATGCCACAGCTTACAAAGGATTAAAGTTTCAAGGCCCCAAAAAATTAAATGGAGAAAGACATGGTAGGAGTGAGTAGCATCATGCTACACAAGAGAAACATCAAAAAAGAATTTTATCAGGGAAACATAGAACCTAAAAATGAGAGATGGTCTTATCCTATAGCAAGAGTAAGGGACAACTTGGTCAACATCTCATTTCTTCCATCAGTACCCATGCAATGGCAAGAGATCCAGACAAGATTCCTTAATGTAGTATGTGGAGTCCCTTTGGAAAATTGAACCTAGACAATTGTAGAACATAATGAAAAGGTATGCATTGGTGATTGCCTGGACCTGATTGACATAAGATCCTCCTCATTCAGATATAAATTCCTTGAAGAAAGGGACCTTTTTGCTTTTGTTTTTGAATCCTTACTGCCTATTAGAGAGCCTGGCACACCATGTGGACTGATGGTCCCACCATGTGGACTACTAAATGCTTGTTGATTGATTATACTGTTAGAAGCAGTACCCACATTGATTAGGTTACAAATCCAAGGGAACACTGAAGTAGCTGGATATAAGGAAATTGTTCCTTACATGGTTTCGAAGCCTGCCTTCCTGGAACTGTTCCTCTTTTTTCCCCCACTCTTTCTGCTTTCCAAACCCAAACAGAATTAATCTAATCTTTCTTTAGCATGGATTCAAATCAAATTATTGTTTATTGGAAGTGTGGAGAGATTAGTGTTGGTGCCATAAACGTGAGGCAAAAAATTTATAATAGGTTGGACTTGTCTTGAAGAAATTGCTTCCACCAGGAGGAGACTGGGGCCTACATTTAAGCATAAGAGACCAAATGAACCAAAATATAGGGAGCAGAACACCCAGTCTAGCTACATACATTTTATACTCTTTCACTTTCTAAAGTGAAAGAAGGTGCTTTATTTTGCTCTTGAACTAGTATAGAAATCCTGATTTCATTAAGGCTTCAATTTCTTCTATTTCCAGTTAAGATTAGCTTTGAATAACCCTCTAGATCAGTGATGGGCAAACTAATGCCCTGGCCAGATGTGGCCCCCTAAAATGTTCTATCCACAGGGGGACATTATTCCTAATATGAGAAATACAATGAGTAAGATACAATACAATGAAACTTCTAAAGAGTTGCCTTAGAAACAGACCGACAGATGAGAATTTCCTTTCCTTTGGCCCCCTCTTTAAAAAGTTTGCCCATCACTGCTCTAGTTGCATCTTTTCTCCTTCTTCATTTCCTCTTTTTGCAATAGCACAGATACCTGTAACTAGCTCTAACTTTTACATTTCACCCCCATGAATTCTGGGAGAAAGAAATGCTCTAAAACTATAACAGGTGACAGAAAGTAATAAAACATTAAAACTTCTGGGGAAAGAAAGTGGGTTTTTTTTGGCATCAATAAGAAGTCAGAGCTCGGCTCACATATTCTGAAAAGAAAGATGTTAAGTCACTAATAAATATTGCTCTTGGTATGTGCACACAGGGCACATTATGTACTATAAGAAACCTTTCAAAGAATATGAGAAGATGCCCCAGAGAAGAAAGAACGGTAATCTAGCTTGGACAGAAGGCACCACAAAAGTAGACAGTCCAATGTGTTTGCAGAGAATTTAAAGTTGACATGAAGGATTTATGAAGCTTCCAGCTGAGAAACTGGAAGGTTTCTCAGAATTGGTAGGATTAAAGAAAGCTTTTGAAAGAAGGTAGAACCAAGAGGAGTAGGTATCTTAAGAAGGGGAGAAGTGAAAAAAATGTGGATGGAAGAAAACAGGTGGAAAGTTGAAGTTTAAAGTGAATAGCAAGCTATGGATGACCAGAGGCCATCTTTAAGCTGACATGAGAGGCATGAAATTTCCATTTGAAATAAAGTTTTTTATCACTTTTCAAGCATTTTTCACTCATAACAAGAAAATAATTTTTACATTTAATAAAACCCAGAAGCCATTGGAAAATGCCAATATCATGAAGCCCTTCTTCATTCTCCCTCTACCTGTCTATGCTATCCATGGCTAGCTTAAATCCCATCTCCTTCATGCAATCTTCCATGGCCACTACAGTCTTCATTGTTTTCTTCTTTGACTTCCAATAGTCCATAGTTTTTATCACATATACTTTGTGGTGGGAAGTTATTAAGACTTTTGGGCACACTTCTCTTAGCTCTCTCAAAGTCAAAAGTTCCTTGAGTTCAGGGACCTCCAGATTTTACATTTTTTAAAAATCCCCTTCAATACTCACTGCAGTGCTGGGCATGCAGTAAGCCCCTCAACAAATATTTGTTGAACATAAAGTCTTGGGTATATCAAGCATCTGTAATTTTATCATTGTGAAAGCTACCTCCATGGATGCCTATTGCAGCTTCTTTTTATTCACTTGGTCATTTTTAAAATTTATTTATTCATTTTATTATTCATTTGGTCAACACACATTCATTAAGCAGCTCCTATGTGCTATGCAGTGTGCTAAGCAATGGAAATAAAGAAAGGTAAAAGTTAGTCCCTGTCCTCAAAAAGTTATCTTGGAGATATCTTAGAAGTTATCAACAGAAGGAAGGCACTAGTATTAAGGGGGATTGGGAAATATTTCCTGTAGAAGGTAGAAATTGAGCTGACACTTGAAAGTGGCCAAGAGGCTAAAAATATTAACCTCTTGGTTCATTTTCTAATGTTATAATTCTTTTACTTAACTAAACTGTTTCTTTTATGATATAAAAGCCTCTCATTGCTGTACCCTTATTTGAAGTCATGAAGATTCAGTAGACTATGTACCCAACTCACAAAAGAGGCAACAGAATCAGGACCTGGGTTCAAATCTAAGTCCTTCTACTTATTGTCTCTGTGGACATAGCCAAATCATTTAATCTCTCATGGCCTCATTTCCTCATCTGTAATATGGATATACTAATAGCATTTTCTTCACCCATTTGTTGAAAGGATCAAATGAAATCATATATAAAACACTTTGCAAACCTGAAAGTGCTACACAAATGTTAGCAGTTAATATTAATTATTATTACTATTGCGTCAAGGACCTATGGTCCCTCCCATGAAGCATTAGAGTAAGACTTCACTAGAGAGATTTGTAAGTGCAAAGTAAAAAAAAAATCTTTTCCTGATGGAACTGAGATGCTTCCCAAATCTCCTTCAGCTGTCTCCCCATCAAGGAGACCACAGTATCTCTGAGGACTCAAGGCTGTAATGAAGGTAATCTGAACCAGGACTTAAATTAATTGTAACATATTCAAGGGAAGTGTTGCCATGACATAAGAAGCGGGGAGGGGGGTGTTTGTGTTTGTAAAGTCTAACAAAGGGAACAGTATCAGTGGAGGAAACATTTCCTAGTGTTTATATAGTATTATAGTACCCTAACAGAAGGTGAGTTCTCTGAGGGCAGGGACTATTTTATTTTTGCCTTTTTTCCCCCAATCCCTAGTAAAAGAGACCTTTAACATTTTGATTGATTGATTAAAGAGAGAGCCCTGACCTGCCCCCAGTGAGATCCTTGACCCACAAATATATAAATCTAAATAGTGAAAAGATGGTATAGGACTTAATATTTTTATATCAGATGTAACTGCCAGAGAGAGTGATCAATGATTGCTATTTGCCTCCTTTCCTCATATTTTGCATTGCTTCCCTTCATACACTCTATGTCCAAGCAAACTGTCTACAAGCTATTCCACGAGTAATGAATGAAAAACCATTTATGAAACACTTATTATGTTCCAAGTAGAAGACAGCTAGGTGATCCAGGGGATAGGGCACTGGGCCCAGAGTCAGGAAAATCCAAGTTCAAATTTGGCCTTTGATATTTGCTAGCTGTGTGACCCTGGGCATGTCACTTAACTTCTGTTTGCCTTCATCCACTAGAGAAGGAAATGCTAAACCACTCCAATATCTTTGTCAAGAACACCCATTGGAGAGTATGGTCCTTGGAGTCATACAGAGTCAAACTCTATTGAACAACCATAAACATGTTCCAAGTACCGTGCTAAGCACTGGAGATACAGGTAGAAAATTAAGATATTCTCTGCTCTCAAGGAGTTTGTACTCAGTTCCCAATAAATAAGAGGTTACTGCTGCAAATCCTGCAGGGAGGGTTATAGCTTATAGTACAGATGGAAAAGCACTACGGGATCTTTAGTATGTAGCCTATAAGATAGATAGTAATACATCTTTCTAGGCAGAATTTCTACTGATAAAACTGTTTCCTTTTCTGATGTTGAACCATTTGATAGTATGGCACAAGAACTTTGATGGAGAAAATATTTTGGGAGGCATGTGATTACTGAGAAAACTGGTGGTGGGTAGGGACATGGCAGGAGTTTATAGCTCCTGCTTGGGTTTCTAAAGATGTGGTTCCTTTTAGATGATGACTGTATGACTGTGAGAGGGAACCAGTGGAAGCAAGACTAGTGGTCTAGGGTGGGGAATCACAGATATTGACAGGATTCTTGGGCACAGAGTCCTGGGATGCTTCCACTGGGGCTTATGGGTAGCAGTAGTAGTTGTCATTTGGTAATAATAGACAAACACTCCATCTTCTATTTCCTGGACCATTGTCCAGACTTTCCACCATTCTCAAAATGCATTCCTGCTTCACGCCCTACTCTTATAATCCTTGGATTCCTTAAAGACTCCACTCAGGTGGTACCCCTAATGACTAACCTTTTCTAATTCTTCATCTCTATCCCTCCAGTTGTGAGTGCTTTAACATTCAACAAATATGATATGTTCACAAGAGGAGAAAGTAAATCCCTTGCATGGGTAATGAAGCGAGTAGAGCACTGGCCCTGGAATTATGGAATTAGGAAAACCTGAGCTAAAATCTGACCTTCGACATTTACTAGCTGTTTGACCCTGAGCAAGTTACCCTATTTTGCCTCAGTTTGCTCATCTGTAAATGAACTGGGGTAGCAAGTGGCAAACCACTCCAATATCTCTGCCAAGAAAACCCCAAATGAGTTCTTAAACAATCAGATTTGACTGAAATGACTGAACAACAAGCTCCTTGAAATCAGAAATTGCTTTGTCTCTATGTACCCAGCGCCTAAAATTGTGAAGTGTCTATAGAAAACTCTTAATAAATGTTTGTTGAGTTGAACTGAATTAAACTGAGAATCAATTTCTAGGAGATCCTTCTACGGATAGATTAAAATCTTAACAATATCCTGCTGGTAGGCTTTCTTTAATTTTTTTCATTATGGGTTTAATATCCAACAATAGCAAAAAAACCCCACAAAACAATCAAAGAAACATGTGAAATAAGAAGTAAAATCTTACATCAAACCCCCACCACTTAAAAGAATAGAACCATATGAATGAACAAATAAATAATAAGCAAAACATGCATTTATACTGTGTCCCTTCCAAATATATCTTCACTTCTACTCCCTCTGGCTTTATTTTTCTTGGAAAAATTTAATATAGTTGTAGTGAATGTGCATGTGCATCTGGTTTCCCATGCTAGTGCTTTGATAATGATACTAGCAGAGAAGATTATGCTGAGCACTGGTAGAAGAGGACTACGGACTTTTGTACTGTAAGTGACCTATGTTGAGTACATTATTGATTATTGGTGTATAAACACTGTGACTCATAGTCAACTAAAAGTCTCAAAATCAAAGTAAAAAATAATAAATAGTGTAGTGAAATGGAAAGAATAATGGACAGATAGACATTTATTGGTCCATATTCTTGTATGGCCAATAAATAGCTCTATAGCCTTTAACAAGTCATTTTCCCTGAAGTTTTTGAAATGGTTCGTTATACCCTACTAGTTATTCTTTCATTCTGTGGAGACATTTCATTCTTCTACCCCATCTCTAAACATTTCTTCACTGGATCTTTCATATTTTCCTACCTCCTAAGGCAACTGTTCCAAAATTCTCTTTGGTCCCTCTTCAAAACTCTCTCTCATGACAAACTCACTCACTCTGTTTCAGTTGTCATGTTTATGCAATAAACTCCTTTTCCCATATCCTTCTCCTTAGTTTTCTCTCAGGCTGCAGGCCTAAATCAGAGTAGGGAACCACATGTAGAAACTTGGACATGCCCCTTCTCTGGTACTCTTAGAAATATGGATAGTATAGGTCCAAAAGGTGGGTGGGACTTGCCAAACAGAGGGTAATTCATTAGAAAGGAGATTTTCTTTTGGGAATTTCAGGGGCCTGGGTATGAGCATATTCTATATATGTTTTGATTTTTTTCATCCATTGTATACTTGATGGCATGATAGCCTATGTGCTTGGAGGGGAGCTTAGGGGCCCTTTCTTGGGGAAAGCAAAACCAACCAGATACTGACATCCCCTGGATTTCCAGGATGGAAGCACAAGCCAAAAAGATTTTGGGGTAAGTGTGAAAATTTTACCTGGGTCCAATGTGTCTCTGACTGAGTCCAAAATGAACATTGGGTTAAATTTCAGAGGTTTATCCAGGATTATTGCTCTGTGTGTGGAAAGTGTTATAATACTTGTATTGGCCAAGTATACATAGCACACTTGAAAGGAGCATTTTAAGTGTGGGTCTAGGAAGCACTATTATTTGGTAGTAGTGTGTGCATTTGTAGAGTTAGTTACCAATATGGCTTCTCAAGTATTGGAGGATTGATGCATAAGGATGGGCATGGACCTTCACTAAGAATTCACATCAGAGTGTCTGTGGACTATAATGAAAAGCACAAATTGAAAAGGAATTTATGTCCATCAGACTACTGTAGATTGATGACAAAAAGGGCATGGATCCAGACCATTCAACAAGACATCAAGCAGGTAGAAAAGCTTGAAGGTATCTCTTCTCAAGGGAAAGGGAAGACTTACCTGATGATGCAGTCTTCCAGTTGTGTCTGGAATGTGTCACAATGATGTCATATGAGTGACAGAGGCCACGTGGGAAAAAATTTGGCATTTCCTAGAGAGCTCAGGGGACAGGTTTTACACTTCTTACACACCAAATATGAACTATCATTAGATTATTTAATGCACTTGTTGACTCTGAATAGCCAATTAGTAGTTTTTGAGGAGGCACTCATTTAGTCAGAGGAAGGAGGGTTTCCAGCTTTGTGCTCAAGTTAGAGAAGTTATTGCAGTCGTGGAAAAAGTACCAAGGTAGTGGTCCATTAGGGTGATTTAGGTTCTCTGGAGGATTCTAAACAATGAAATGTTATCATAGCAACAATAGCCTAAACAGTAGGAACTGTGTCCCTTTATACCTCTCTTACCACCAGCTAATGAAGACTAATGAGATCAATCAGGGAAGAAGTAGGAGGCTAAAAAAATGGGCCACCACAATCAAAGGAAAAGCTGAACCAGAACAGATAAACCTCTCTCTCTCTCTCTCTCTCTCTCTCTCTCTCTCTCTCTCTCTCTCTCTCTCTTTCTCTCTCTCTCTCTCTCTCTGTATGTTATTGGTTTGGAAATGGCTAGGAAATGATTTGAGGTTGGGGAGAGTAGGTTCTAGGCTTGATAAGGTTAGAGTCCAGAAATATTCTGGGCCCAGATTCCAAAGTTCTGGTGAGAAGAAAATGAAGAGAATAAAAATGTTAGTGGGAGTGCCAGCAGCATGATTTTGAAATATCTGGGTAGTATATATGACTGCTAAGAAGATAAAAATTACATAATTTTTATTTAGGAATAATAAATAATGTTATGGATGATTTTCTAAATTAATTTTCTAAATTAATTTTAATGAATGATTTTATGAATTAATAGTTTTATGGATAATAATAAAATGGCAATTGCCACTTATATAACATGGTAAGGTTTGCAAAGTGCTTTACATTTATATTATCTCATTTGAGCCTCACAATAACCCTATGAAGCAAGTGCTACTAGTATTATTAATTTCTCCATTTGTGTGATAAAGAAACTTGAGTTTCAGAGAGTAACATGCCTCTGGCCACATAGTGACTAAGGTGGGATCTACAAGCTAAACTCAAAAAAGCAACTGGGCCTCTCTCTGAGCAAGGACTACTGAGTTCAAGGTAATCGGATAACATTTGCATCCTTCAAAGAAGATGTAACTATTAGCAAAAAAAATCAACCACACGACCCCGTTAAGTTGAGACCTAGTCAGTCTCTTCAGCAAGCATTGAATAAGTGCCTTCTATGTGCTAAGTACTCTCCTAAGAATTGGGGATACATAGAAAGGTAAAACCAAACAAAAACCAGTCCCTACACCTAATGGGGGAGACAATATTCAAGCAACTATATATCAGCTATCTATCTCTATCTTTTTATCTATTAGTATGAATTGGAGAGAGCCAACATGAGAAAGGCACTAGCATTAAGGGAGAGGAAATTGGAAAGCCTTCTTGCAGCTGGAATTTTAACTGGGGCTTGAAAAAAGGCAGGAAGAGGAGATGAAGAGGGAGAGAAATCCGGGCATGGGGTGGGGGTGGGAAGACAGTGAAAATGGCACTGCATGGGGGTTAGTGTTGCTGAATAGCAAAGTGAGTAGGAGAGAGATTAAGATGGAAGAAGCATGGAAAAGTAGGAAGAGACCAGGTAGCAAAATTCCTTAAAAGAAGTTTCTATTTGATCATGGAGGTAATAGGGAACCATGGAGTTTGTTGAATAAGTTGGTGACATGTTTAGTCTTGCAATTCAGTCAAGTATAGAAAACAGTGAACTGATGCTAAGTAGATGAACACCTTGATCATTCTTCTCTTCTATGAGGAAATTTTGCACAGAGGGATTTTTCCCTTTCTCTCACTAACCTCAGGGGAAAGTCATTTCTGTAGTAACATCTCTGGATGTGAAGAATTTAGATAACTTTGCTTATATAATTCTAAAGTGTTTTCAGAAAAGTGTTCCACAGTGTATTAAAATGATGGATCTCCCATTCATAGATCACTCCCCCAAAATTAATTTTCCATTATTCTAACATTATTTTCAGGTTGATGGATATGAATTTGCACTTATGTGGTTATCAGTAATTTATTTATTATTATTAATTAAAAATACATTTATTCAAGTAGTTATTAGTAGTTTCAGGAGTGTGCTGGAGTCTGTTCAAACTGATAGTGAAAACTGATTGTTTTCAGTTCTGCACATTTATGCCTCAGAAATCTACAAATGCTACAAATCAGGTCTTGATGTACTATTTTGTTATTTATAGTTTTAAGAACATGATGGAGAAAATACTAAAAATTCAGATAAATTTGAAAGTGTATTGTATATAAATTATTTTTTTAGACTGCTGATTGTTGAATATTCACCAGCAAACCACTGGGCCATAGCTTCTGAAATGTATTCTTTTAAGAATTTTGTGTCCCTGTAATTTGTTTTATACTGAAGCTTATCACTTAATCATATATTTGTGGCAATTCTATATAGAATTTTCATGTCAGATTTTTATAAGCGATAATTAAAATAGTTTTTCAAAACTTATTTCCCTCTTACAGCTGCTACGAAGAGCTGCTTTTCTTTTGTTTTTGAAAAAAGGGGAATGGGTATTGTAGCTTGAGTCTTGGATCTGATCTCAAGAGGACATAGGTTCAAATTTCACCTCTTATACTTAATAGATTTGTGGACAGAAGCAAGTGACTTAGCCTTTCTAATTCTCAGTTTCCTCATTTGTAAAATGAGGATGTCAATAATAATTGAATTACCTACCTTTCAGAATTTTTGTAAGATTCCAATGAGATCATGTATGTAAAGTGCTTTGTAAATTTCAAATGCACGTAAATGTTTTATTTGTGAAAAGGCTTCTGAATTTTATTTAATCACAACTATCTTCGTTTGTTTTTTATTTTTTATCTCCTCTGCCTGACTATGATTTTCTTCCTATTCTTACCTCTGAAAGTGAATAACTTTTCATTCTCCTCCAAATTTTTTATGATGTGACTATTTAGATTGCAATTTGTGTGGTATATAGCATAAGATGCTTATTTAATTCATTTTTTGTAAGACTGCTACTCTAATTTCCTAAGAGTTATTGTAAAATAAAGAGATTTTTCCCTAGTATTTTATGTCCTTGAACTTACCAATACTAAGTTGTTCCACATAGTTGTTGCTGGGTCTTGTATACCCAGTCTATTGAACTGATCTGTTTTTCTTTCTTTTTAATTCATTACTTGGTAATAATTATTACTTTGTGGTATCATTTGGTATCTAGTCACATGAAATTTCACTTCTTCCTCTTCTCCCCCTTTCCTGTTAATGTTCTTGATCTCTTATTAAGCTAATTTTTTCATTATTTCTACATTGGCAACTAGTTCCATCTTGGTTAAAATTAGGTCCAGAAGAGTATTTTCCTTGATTTCTTCCTTCAGTTTTTGCAAAGCAAATCTAAGCCAACAGAAAAATTTCTCAGCTGTTACACTTTTGATTATAGGAAAAGATCTCCAGCATCTCTTTCTGTGTCAGGTTTGGGATATGCTTCCTGAACTTGTCATCCTTTTCCTCCTGGTACACTCTCACCATAATCTCACTTCTGTATCCCCTTCCACGTGCTGTCACCCAATGCTTTCTATTTTGCTTTTCCCTCTTTCCTAGTTCATAGATTTCCTCACAGGAGTATATTTTGATATACAGTGGTGCTCCACTGTAGCTTTCTTCCAGAACTCTAATCTCCTCTTTTTGAATGAGGCATATATCTTTTGTAGATATTATCCATTCATGAGTCACATCCATCTGGTCTCAGTGATACCTAGAAGGAGGAATTTACCTCCTTGCAACTCTAGTTCATCTTGTTTATTACCTGTACTCTGAGCTTTTTTGTATAAAAAATTTGTGGCTATTATTTTTATTTATGGTTTTCTTGTTGGACATCATCTCTTGTGAATTAAACATCATCTCTTTGGATATTCAGATTTCAATGGCATACCTGATATACTAGATATACTGTGGCCAATTGTCTTGCTTTCTCTTCTTTTTTTTAGTTTTAAATCCCCTTTATCAGATTTTTAGGCTAAGGATGCTATTTTACCAACCCTCATTATATACACCCCATAATTAAACATTAGCCTAGGTTCAAAAAACCCAGATCTAATAATTAGGCACCTTCTTCTTAGCCACTTAATCATTTCCCAGATCCATCTTTGTCTTCTGAGGGTCCTACCTTCAACTGACAAGAGTGATGAAAATCTTCTTTGTGCCCCTTTAGAACTCTCATAGCACTTAGTTACATTCCTCATTCTCTCTGGGGTTCACTTTAAGGTGATAGTTGCAAACAGTGTGGTATTGGAGAGAGAACATGGCATAAAGATGGTGAAGTTTTGTCTCTGAATCACTGACTCACTGTGTGTTGTCGGACAACATGCAATTACTTCTCTGGGCCTTTGTTTCCTCACCTGCAAAATGAGGTGATTAGATTAGCTTGATTGACCATTCAGGCCCTTTCTAATGCTTGAAATTTATAACATTCTGGGTGTAGGTCATATACTTGTGCCCATGTGAATGGATTAGCTCTGTTCTTATTCCCTCCCAGCATGAGATTTTAATTCAGTGACGATAGACAGCAGATAGAAGGATATGATGGAAATGTCAGTGACATCAGATACCATCACAGTCAGAAAAAGGGGAATGTCTAAGACCTTCACATAACTCCAGTCACACTAAGCTAGCAATGCTTTCCTCTGGCTGAGTACAAGGTTAGGTTCTAGGTACCTAGAATCTATTCTCTTCCAAGTGTCATAAAAATGTCCAGGAATAGGGCCACAATGAACTGGGTACCTTGAGTATCCTTAACTTTGAGTATCCAAAACTTTCAGAAACAAAGATGTGTTGCTCACACCATCATTTACATCCAGATTGTTAAACCTCACCATTCTGGTCACCATCTTGGAAATTTTTAAATGTTCACTTACAGCAGCATTTCCTCCACCAAGTCATCCCAGATTCCTAAAGGGTTAGTGTGATGTCACAGAAAAAAAATTTGACTCCAAGTTTAGAGATCTGGTTTCTAATACCAGCTCTGATATAACCTTGTCTCTCCAAGAAGAACAAGTCAACTACCTGACTCTCAGTTTGCTCATTTAAAAAATGGGATTATAGTGCTAGCATAAACTACCTTGAGTTGCAGGGAGAGCTGGTTGCCACACTTAAATAAATATGAGTTATATATGGATAGCTCACACTCATCATGTTCTATTTTGTATCTCTTATGCTTTCTACAAGACTATGAACCACTTCCACATATTTTACTTTTCTGTTGTCATTGTTCACTTGTTCAGTGATGTCTGACTCTTTGTAAAAATTTCTGTCCTCCATTATCTCCTGAAGTCTGTCCAAGTTCGTGTTCTTTGCTTCCAGGATGATATGCATCTCCTCCTCTGCTTCCCCCCTCTCCTTTTGCTTTCAATCTTACCCAGTCTCATGACTTTTTCTGACGCGTGCTATATTCTCACAATGTGGCCAACATATTTAAGCTTCAGCTTCAGTATTTGTCCTTCAAATGAGCAGGCAGAAAATGTGGCATTTTTTTTTTCAATCTTGAAATTCCTTCAGAATCTCTATTTTAATCAGGAGGTCCAGACCAGCCATAGCTTCATTCTTCTCTGGGCTACTCTCCTGGCTCTCTCAGACTTTCTCTAAAATGCCCCTCCTCCACCACCCCATTCCATTTTTCCCTCCCTATTATGATGGGTAAACAAAGTATGAGGAAGAAGTTGGGGGTGGGGGAAAGGATGCTCTCTCTATTCATGGTTCCTGCTTGCGTGTTTTTTACTTCCTAGTGAAAGAGATAAGAACAAAAGGGAAGACCAATGGTGTAAGACAGTATGCCAAATAAGTACCACAAACCACCAGGTGTACATTCTATCTGGGGAGATAGAGATCACCTTGAGCTGAGTAATCAAGAAAGGTTTCTTAGAGGAAGAACCCAAAACAAGAGTTGATTAGCCACCACAGGGTAACTAAGCCATTAGCACTCATGGCAACCAACTCTTGTGAAACCTTGCAATTTATAGCCATAAGGTAGAGAAAGTGACAAGGGAAGTTTAATTCATCACACAAAGGAGAGCGGGCTTACAAGAAACTGTGTTGGCCAGGGTGAGCAGAATCAGGGTGTGGGTGAGACAGGATTTTAATAAGCAATGAAAAATTCAGGGAACTGGGAGGTTTTTTTTTCAGGTTTCTATTACTCAATTCTGTCAGCAAGTGGTATTTCTGTGTGGGAAAAGAAAATGACAAATGTTGTGGGATGGTAAAAAGTCTTGTCAGGAGTGGCAGATTTTTTTTTTTAAATAGCTGTAAGAATTGGACAAAAGACACTCATGCTTATCAAGCTCATGGTCTGTGGTAAACATTTTGTAAAGTGTAAAACACCAAGGTCTTATCGTATAGTGTGAAGGTGACCTTGGGCGAAAAGCTTCTGGTATAGATCCAGTGATGGAATATGTGGATCTGTGATCTGAGGACCTCGAGAGATGAGTTTGCAGGTTGACTGCGGGAGGATGAACATTCTTTGTCCAAAACGACTCTCAAAGACTATCTTTTAAGCCATGGAGGACTTGAAATCTTTTTTGGGAGAGTAGTCATTCATTCACCAAGATAGATTTCTTTTAAAATTTGATTTAATATATATTTTTTTCATTTGTGGCAGGGAGGTGGAGAATTGGATAGAATTCTGGTCCTGGAGTCAGGAAGAACTGAGTTCAAATCTGTTCTCAGATACTTCCGTGTTGTGTGACCTTGGGCAAGTCATTTAAACTCTGTCTCAGTTTCCTCAACTGTAAAATGGGGATAATAATAGCGCCTACCTCCCAAAATTGTTTTGAGGATCAAATGAGTTAATATTTGTAAAGTCCAAGCACAGCACATAAATAAAACACTATATAACTGCTATTATTATTCTTAATATTAATTAACAAAAATCTATTTTCTTACACTCTCTCCTCCATTGGAAAAAGAAAATTTCTTGTAACAAGTGACTGATCGAACAAAACAAGTTCCTTCATTTGCCATGTCTTAAAAATATACAGTTACTTTTGTTATAATGCTTGTTCTGAAAATGTGAATTTGTTCCAATGAGATTGATACATTAGAGAAATAATTGAGCACGAGAAGATTTTGTCTTGAGAAATAGAGAAAATGCAAAAAAAAACCACACCCTTCTCTACTTCACAGTAACTCACAAGCAGCCACCTTTCAAACACCTATTTCCATAAGCAAACTTCAATTCTTTTTCAAGATAAAATACCATATTTATTATGCGTATTCTGATGTGGAGGAAGCCTGATTCTCACTCACCTGCTCTACCCCTATCTTCCACTCCTCAAAGTCTTTGGCCATGTCCCCTGTCCTGTGTGTGACTGATGACATTTTTGAGTGTTATGCCCTTAACCTCATTTCCCCCATACATCTTGTGGCTTTTATTGTGCAATTTTATCTTTGCCAATTTCCCTCCAACTTTCTTCTACCTGTGTGTGTGTATATATATATATGTATGAGGCTTTATAATGATTAATCACATAACAGAGATTTTTAGAAATGTATATGTTGCTTTATATCACAACAGACTAACATGTCTCAATCTGTTCCCTGAATCTATTATCTCTGTCAGGAGGAGAGTAGCTTACTTTGTCATAGATCTTCCAGATAGGTGAGCATGGGTGCTTCTCAAATTGTAGCATCCTAGAATTCCCAATTAGTTCCTAAATAAAACATAAATTCTGTCTGGCATTCAAGGCTCTCCATACTTTACCTTCAACCCACCTATTCAAGGTGGTACTAGAAGAGTCCAGAAATGTGGTTTTCTTGTCCTTTTAGTAATTACAAATCAGGCTTGTTTAGGGGAATGGGAGTAGGAAGAAGGGGGAGAGTGTAAATTTGATATACTATACAAGTGAAGACATTTAGTACACCTTAAAAGCAGGGCAAGTAGGTGGCAAAGTGGTCAGGGTATCAGGTCTGGAATCAGGAAGACTCATGGTCATGAGTTCAAATCTGACCTCAGACACTTACTAGCTATTTATCCTTGGGCAGGTCACTTTTGCCTCTATTTCCTCATCTGTAAATTGAAAAGAAAATGGCAAAACCCTTTAGTATCTTTGCCAAGAAAATCCCATATGGGATTGCAGAGTCAGATACGATGGAAAAAAGACTCAACAACAATAATAAAATTATTAAAGGCCACATTGTACAACTTTTTGACCTTGAACAAAGAACTTTCATTTCTCTGAGTTTCAGTTTCTCACAGAAATGGGGACTCCAAAATCTCATCTGCAACATCACAGCCTGTGAGCTACTAACGAAGTCACAGAGTCATAGACAGGGATAGAAGACTGTCTTCCCCAATGCTCTTATTGTATATTTGGGGAAACTGAGGCTCAGGAAGTTGAGTGACTTCCCAGGACCTGAGTGGAAGAAACAGTTGTGACCCAAGGCCCTTGGACTACAAAGTTAAGTTCCTTTTCAATTGTTCCACATAGCAAACTCCCTCTTCCTAGCCTTTATTGTTGACAGAAATCTCTGCTTACTCTAACCAGTAAGAGTTGGAAGAAAAATTATCCACCTTTCACACCTCAGGCAAGGCAGGAAGCAGTAAGTTTAGGAAGAGTAAGTCTCAGCTTCTGGTGGATGCTTTGCTTTGTGAATAATGAGGCAGTAACCCAAGTCATATAAGCAAGTAACCCCATTTAGTTGGGTACTTTGCTTCCACGGGAAATTGGCTCCCTTTCAACCTGGAATCATAGAATCAATGAATTTCATACTGGAGGAGAGAGTTTGGACCTCATCCAGTCTGACTTCCTTATTTTAGAGATGAAGGAATAGAAGCCCACATAGAGGGAGAGCTCCATGGATCATGGGATGCGAGATATAAAGCCAGAAGGAAATTCAGAGTCCATTGAGTCCAATCCCTTCATTTTACAGATGAGGAAAACCAAGACTAGACCTATTAGGTGATTTGCCTAAGCTCACAAAGCTGGTAGGCACTTGAGGGGGGATTTGAATCCTGATGCCATTGACTCTAAACCTAGCACCTTATCCACTGTACCATAGTGTTCAAGGAACAATTTTACTCAAATAAGTAAAGAAGAGATTAATTCACACAGACTAGGTTTCCCCAAATGATATTTATTATGAATATATTCTGTTGACATCCTGGAACTCTCCATTACCTGCTGAACAAATCCCAACCCTGCTTATCCTCATCTTGACCTTCACTGTAACTTTTACAATCCTCTCCCATCCTGGTCCCCATGGATTTCAAGTGGTAGCCAAATTGTGTGGTCTAATGCTCCTCACACTCCAACCTGGGCTTTTTCACCTTTGATCTTTTGATGATTTAAGCCAGTGATTCCCAAAGTGGGTGCCACCTCCCCCTGGTGGATGCTGCAGCAATCCAGGGGAGTGGTAATGGCCACAGGTGCATTTATCTTTCCTATTAATTGCTATTAAAATTAAAAAAAAATAATTTCCAGGGGGCTAAGTAATATTTTTTTTGGAGAAGGGGTGGTAGGCCAAAAAAGTTTGGGAACCACTGATTTATGCCTTTCTTTCCTTCTTCTTTCCCTCCCTCTTCTGTGACATCTCCCTACCTACACTTACTCCTTTATTGTTCACTTTTTAACCACCCTCATGACTCTGCTCCTTCTCAGCTTAATAAGCCCAACTTTTCTCTTGAAAATAGAATATGATTCAAATCATGATGAGTGTTCATGATGGGAAAATGCAGAGGGCTGGCAACATTTAAATGATTGAGGCACATTCCCTGGCTTTCTTGTTTAAATGGCATGAAAATCCAAGTTAAGTGCTCTGTAAATGAGAGCAGACTAGAGCCTTTTATGTATCATTGTTAGGACATCATTTGGAGTTGGAACCAGAGCAATTCTGTCCCAATCCCAGCACAAGTCTCCTAGACTCTCTCTCTTTGGTAGGCTGCTCTTCAGTAGAACATACTGCAAATCTATTCAATTAGATTTCAGTGAAATCTTCCTAGGTATTCCTCCTTGAATTTGAAATCATTTTGGAGTGTTTTTTTAATGCACTATACATTCATTTTAATAATAACTATCACACACATGTGTATTGTTTTAAGATTTTCAGAGTTCTATACATTATCTTATTTGATCCTCACAACAATCCTGAGAGGCAGATGTTATTTATTATCCCCATTTTACAGTTGAGGAAACTGAGGCAGAGGCGTTAAGTAAGTGGTCAGGTTAAATGACTTGTTACAGCTAATAAGTATCTGGAGGCAGAATGTAAATCCAGTCTTCCTGATTCCATACCCAGAATCCCCTCCTCTTCTTTTGAGATTTTTGTGCCAAGTGAAAATATTTCTAATTCTAGCTTTACCTATAGAGGTTGTAGACTTCTAAAAGTAAAGGAGCAATGACTGTCTAAGTTACTCAGAAACTACTTCTAACTCATCTGGTATATACTTGTTTTTTTATTTTATTTTATTTTTTTATTTTGTACTATCCTTACCTTCCATCTTAGAATCAATACTGTGTATTGGTCCCAAGGTTGGGAGCCATAAAGACTAGGCAAAGGGGGTTAAGTAACTTGCCCAGGGTCACTCAACAAGAAAGTATATAAGGTCATATTTGAACCCCAAACCTCTCCTCTCTAGGACTGGCTCAGAATCCACTGAGCCACTTAACTGCCCCTTTATATTTTGTTTCAACAGTTGTTTGCATGTTGCCTCCCCCATTAGACAGTGAGATCCTTAAAGGAAAGTCTGGCTTTTTTTTTCTTTTGTTCTGCTTTTCTTTCTATCCCTGTCACTTAGCACAGTGTCCAACACATATTAGTCACTTAATATGTTTCTTAACTTGTTAACTTAACACAGAGCTTGTTGATGGCAGAGCTGTTCCCCTCTAAATCTCCTGCTTCCAAGTGCCGTGACCTTTCCACAGTACCCTACAACGGATGCTTCTGTAGCTCATGGGAAAGTGCCAGGGACCCCTTCTGGCATCCTCTAAACCCAGAGCTCGAGGTGCTGCAGCGACTAGAAGCTCTGAAAAGAAAGTTATTTTTAATAAATATAAATAAATAATTAAAGGTATAAATAAATTAAATTAAAAATACAAATACAAATAAAGCCCTAGAGCTTTGAAAATAAAGTTATTGGCCTCACTCCAAAGCAAGTGGCAAGTGACTTAGAGCCTGTGGAAGATTCATAGAATGCTAGAATTGTAAAGAAACACACACACACACACACACACACACGCAGAGAATAATAAAATAGCAAAGTCAGAAGAAAAGAGGGATGAACCCCTCACTTTATAGGTCATGATCAAATCCTGTGCTTGGAGCCAGGAGCATCTGGGTTCAAATTCTACCCCACACTCTCATTTATTAGTTTCACAATAAGTCACTTAAGGACTCTGAGCCTCAGTTCCTCATCTGTAAAATAAAGAAGTTGGAGCAGATGGCCTCTGAGGTACTTTGCATTTCTAAATCTATCATCCTATGACCTGTATAAGGTTCATGTGTGAGACTTAAAGACATAACTGGCCAGTTTCACAACTGGTATTGCCTGGATGAAGAGCATGAAACTCAAATAAAATTGGAGGCCACTAATGTTTCTATAAATACCTCTGCAGCTACTCTTTGACTTAGAAAAAATGTGCATGTTTATAAACCTCTCTTTTTATTATTTTAATATTAATTCATTAAAATCAGGTAGGAAATACATTTAAAAAAACACAAAAAATAACCCTTAACCTTCTCACTTAAAATCAATATGGTGTATTGGTTCTAAGCAGAAGAGCTGAAAGACCTTGCCAGTGGGGATCAAGTGACTTGCTCAGGATCATATAGTTAGGAAGTAAATAAAGTCAGATTTGAATCCCTCTTTAGGTCTAGCTCCCAATCCACTGAGTATCTAGGTGACACTAGTTACTACATTTAAATCTGGTTCAGGCCACATTTAGGAATCTTGTGGGTTGTAGAGTGAAAACAGAGATCAGGGACTTGTCCAAAGTCACTTAGGAACTCTGTCCAACTTATCTTGTATACAGAGTTGTTTCCATGAATCAGTTTGGGGTTACAGACCTGGTCAGTGACAGATCTTGGGCCAAGACTTGAATCTTGTGTCTTCCCTTCTGTCGCTCTCCCAAAACTGGGAAACTTGCTGTGGGGGTACCTGAGCTAAGACTTTGTGGAATGGGGAGAAAGATCCAGATTTTTAACATCTTAAAAACCAAAACCCTGAAAGTAATAATAATTAAAAAAAACTATGGGTCTATTCTTCCTTGTGGGGTCTGCCTGCTGGGATGTAAACAGAAAACCAGGCTGTTCATGGGCAGAGTGACCTTTCCAGCAGGAGGAAGGGGCAGGCTGGGCCAAAGTGGGGTGGAGGGGATCCAGGGAGTCTCTTCAAGGCAGACACTAAGAAATATTTGGGGATATTCATGAGATGAGAACTTTCCCCATGAAAATAGCTCTGCTGCCTAGTCAGTGGTGCAGAGCATTCTGTTTAAAACTTTATTAAATTAAGAGGAAATGTGCCCCTGCTAGGCTGAGCTGCTATGTATAGACTTCCATAATATTGTATGAACACTGGAGTTTAATATCAACTTGTGGCTTGAAAGATGTAGAAAATACAATAAAATTCAGATAAAACCTGATTACTGGAGAAATAACGACATGGGACATAAAAACGGATATGTCTGACCGATGGAAATATTAACTGTTCTTACTCTGTTTAAAGAAAAAAACACTCTATTAAAAAATCTCAAACCCTAAACTCTTTTCCTCCCCGATCAGTAGAATTTCTCTCAATTAATAATTATAGCCAGTTTGAGGGCTCGACAAACATATGTCGGGGAGTATGCTAATATGGCATCTCCTTTGCTGATTCTCCTCCAAGTTTCTTCTGCCTTGGTCTCATTTTTCTATGATTAAAAAAAACCTTCCCCAGAAAGCAAAGTATGTTTGTTAATAGCAGGGACCTCATTCCTAATCATATTTCCTGTCCTTGCTATTTGATTTCAATAAGGTTTAAATGCTCTCCCAATTTAGAGGGGGGAGGGGGAAGGATGGGGTGAGTACCAGAACAGGCTTCCTTGGAAGGCTATGATATATAACTTTAATTTACTTAAAAGAAATCCTTAATAGGGTCCAGTATTTTGCATCCCAATACTCATTTTTACACAACCTTGAGATGGCCTTTCACCCCCTCCTTTCCCAGAGAAGCTCAAGGGGAAGGGTGCAACACCTCTATAAATCACAAATAAAATTAGTTTTTTGTGGGCCTGGATGGCATTTCTTCTTGCAAAGCTCCTGCCCCTCCCTCCACACAGTCTTCACCGCATTCCATTAGCTATTGTTCAAAGGAGGCAGCTCTGTGACCCCAAAGGGAGGGGGAGGGACTTTGGGGTTTAAATGTGTTTTCTGATCAGTGTATAGAGGACTATTATTCCTGTATTCTGTATGTCCTATTTACAGGAAAAGGGCCCCTAGACACCAATCATGAAAACATTCCCCTAAGCCCCAACTTTTAATCTTTTTTTTTGGAGAGGGATAGGAATGGAAAATAGAAAGAGATGGGTCAGTAGTAGCTAATTAAAAGCAATGATTTTGACTTATAAGCCATTCAATTCATTTTTAGCACTATTTTGATGGAACCAATCAGTTACTATTCTTCAAGAATCCCTGTCCTTAGAGTATGTGTTTAACACTATTTAATAAAATATTCTAAGCGGGTTATTCTTGAGGGATTACAAATATAGGGAAATATGTAACGTTAATCGTACATCACATCTCAATAGCCATGAACCAAAGCCCAGAAGTTCATAGGCAAATATTCTGTTTCCTGTTTGCAGAGATGACCAAGTCTGCAGACTCACTTCTTCCTCTTATCTGAAGAGGACAAAAGGTCCACTAACAAGGAGGTCTTTTTTTAAAAGGGCCGTCTCTAGTGCACCAAGACTATGTGTGGGTTGACTTTATTTTATTTTATTTTTTTTTCCGTTTCGTTCTTTTAATGTCCCAATGTGCCTGTAAAGGCTCTGTTCAGCCTGTGCCTTTTGGAAACGTGCACACACATCTAATCCAATGGTACAAAGCTCATAGAGCTCTACCCCCAAGAGGCTTTGGGTTCCTGGCAGAAGCTCAACTTCTTTGAATAAGATGGAAATTTATTAGGAGGAAATTATTCTGGTGTCTTCAGAAAAACAACATTCTTGATAAAAATCTTGTTCTTGACAGCAGCCTAACAAGATACATTTGTTAGCAATTTCCATTCCTTGAATTTGCTGGTAGAAGGACAATGGAAATCACCCTTCCTGTTTCTACATTGCTAAAAGTTGCAGTTAGTGGCAGACATGATCCATGCATGTACTGGAGGAGAGAATTTATTTAGAGAGTAGTAGCCTGAAACTGAGAAAGACATAGTTAAGACATTTTTTCCCTTAAGAATTCCAAATACCACCTCCTTTACAAAGTCACTGATGGGCTTCTCTCCTCTAAGATATAGTGACTTTTCTTCTCTTGGACCTCATCTAATATCTCTATAATTATGTATGTGTCATAATTCCCAAGTTCTAGGAGAACTAGAGCCATGTCTTATGGTGGATTTCCCATCAATGGAAGCCTTCGGACATATTTAATGCCTGCTTTGGGGATGTTGTTGAGGGGATTACTATAGGCTGAACTTAGATAATCTCTGATATTCCTTCCAACTTTAATATTCTATGAAACACAGTAGTAATCACCTATCCAGAGAGAGGATTCATTGGATAATCTCAATTGTCCTGAATGTCTCAACAACCAGGCAGGAAACAGAGAAGCAACCAAAATATTTATTGTGCAAATTTATTTGGACAATTAAAATAATTAAATTTATTCTACAATAAACCCTTCAACTTTTTATTTCTTTAAATAACTTTCAATATGAATGGCCCTTTGGCATAAGCAATTCTTGTAGCAATATTTAGTATCAAGTTCACAAGATTTAGACACATTCTTTAATTTTTCATCACAAAACTATGTGTTGTATTTGACATCAAATAAACTTTTATAAATAGTTTATTTTTACAGGTCTAGGTTTGATGCAAACCCATAGCTTTCCAATGACATTTAAATTAATGTAATTACCAGGCCATTGAAATGTGTATCTACGTAACTTGGACAGTTTTTCATATTTTTTTTTGAATTTCTATAATTCTGAACAAATTCTACTTGTAGTCTATTAAAGAGGGCCATATGATGAACTTTTTTGACAATGGTTTTGGCATAGCCTGGAATAAAATGTGAATTTTATCAGTAAAATACTATCTTTCCCCAAAGTTTAATACTCCAGTCTTTGTATTGTCTTATCAATGGCAAATGTTTCTTTTTCCTCTTTTTAGTAACAGGTAGCAACATTTTTTCCTTTCTTTTTCTTTCTTTCTTTCTTTCTTTCTTTCTTTCTTTCTTTCTTTCTTTCTTTCTTTCTTTCTTTCTTTCTNCTTCCTTCCTTCCTTCCTTCCTTCCTTCCTTCCTTCCTTCCTTCCTTCCTTCCTTCCTTCCTTCCTTCCTTCCTTCCTTTGTTTCACTGATTTTCTTACTCTTCTTTCAACTTCAAGAAACCCATCCTACATTGTAGATGAATCAATAACAACCACCAAGGTCTTGTGAAGTCTCTCTTTTCTTAGAATTGTTTAGTCATTTCAGTTGTGTTCAACTTTGTGACCCAGGTTGACATTTTCTTGGCAAGGATAAAGAAGTACTTTGTCATTTCATTCTCCTGGTTCATTTTATAAATAAAGAAACTGAGGCAAACAGGGTTAAGTGGCTTGTTCAGGATCAACTGTAAGTAATTTTCTGAGCCTGGATTTGAACTCTTCTTCCTGACACCATGTCCAGTGCTCTATCCACTGTACCACCTAATTGAGGACTTATTAGAGCATTTTTAAGGAAGTGTTTTTCAGTTCTAAGAATCATTTTTCCCCTTTGAACCACACTTTACTTGGCATTTTAGTGTGAATAATTTGTTTTATTAAGGACTTAAATGATTCTTGAAATATGTGACTGCCCTTTACCAACAGAATCACTTATGAGATAATTCTCATAAGTCAATGAAATATTCTCTTTAAAAGTTACAGATCTGTACATTCTTTGAAGTAATAGCCATTCTTTAAAATAACATAATTAAAAACCCTTTTTACAGAAGTAGTTTCTAAAATGTATTGCACATGCCCTGGTTTTATTAAAGAGAATTGACTGAAAACAACAGCATAAACTTTTTCTTTGTCATTGGTCATATCCTAAGGTTTAGTTCTTATACTATTCAATAATACTTTGGTGTTTTCATGGCCTAATGGTGTCTTCTTTGGCCCTCTCCCATCATCGGGTGGAGTCCAAAACTGGAAAGAGTGGAATTCACAAGTACTCATGTGTGGCAGCTGAACAACTTGTTGTGAACTGGAATGCTATTCTTTTTTGTCACAAGCAAAATTTAAATTGGTAAATAAAGCCTGCTGTATAGACCTGTGGGATATGATTTGAGAGAGACTTAAATAATATTTTTATAACATTTTCCCTGACCTAAAAATCTGTAATATATCCATCGCCTATGGAATGAAGTGTGAACCCTTTAGTATGAACCTTTTAGTTTGTTATTCAAGGCCTTCCACAATAGATGTCAACCTACTTTTCCAGTATTTTCTTATACTACTCCTCTTTATGAACATTACTTTAAAATTTTATTTTATTTTTAAGTAATATTTTATTTCCCCCAATTACATGTAAAACGATTTAATATCTCCTTAAACTTTTTTTCATTTTCAAATTCTCTTCCTCTCTTCCACCTCTACACTTTCCCAAAGAGGGTAAACAATCTGATATAGATTTCACATGTGTACTCATATAAAACATTTTTTCACATCAGTCATATTGTGGAAGAGATTGCAAACCAAAAAAAGAAGAAGGTAAAGCATGATATTTTTTGATCTGCATTCAGTCTCCATTGATTCTTTCTCTGAAAGCAGATGGTATTTTTCTTTATGAGTCTCTGGGATTATGTGGGTCACCATATAGTTAAGTCATTCCTAGTTGTTTATCAAAAAATACTGTTGTTACTATGTATAGCATTCTTCTGATTCCATTCACTTTACTTTGCATCAGTTCATGTAAGTCTTTCAAGATTTTTCCAAGATCATCCCACCTGTTGTTTTTTATAGCACAATTGTATTCCATTACAATTATATACCATACTTTGTTCAGCCATTCCCCAATTGATGGAAAAACCTCAATTTCCAATTTTTGCTACCATAAAATGAGCTGAAACAACTGTTTTGTACAAATAAGTCATTTTTCCTTTATTCCAATCTTTTTGGGATACAGACCTAGTAGTGGTATTGCTAGGTCAAAGTTTTAGTGCCCTTTTGTGGCACAGATATATCCTACTTTTTAACTCTTCATCCATAATCATCTCTTAAACATTAATTATATTTGACTGTCTCTGAGACTTTACTCAAATTATGCTACCTGCCTGGATGCCTAACTTAACTTGTTGCCATTATCTCAACTTATTAGATTACTACCGATGTTTCAAGGTTCAGATAAAAATTCACTTCTTCTATTAAGTCTTACTCATTACTCCCTTCTTCACCAGTTGTCTGAAATCTCTCCCTCCTTTACTCTCCCATTAACTTTTTATTGTGAGTTTAAGAAGGATGCACAGACCACTCATGTTTTCATCTACCATCCAACTATTCTTCTTTGGACTTTTTCATCATGTCCCCATGACAGTTAGCTTTTCTCTCCAACCCTTTTTCAGTTTACTTTTTTTTGGTGTCATCTTCCTTTTAGATAGTCCCTGTTTTCAAGGAGCTTACAATCTTTCTTTGTCTATTTGTGTCATGTTTTGAGTGCCTGGAATGGAGTAGGAGCTTAATAAATATAGATTGAATGATTGCCCTGTGTTGGCACAATCCATATCTTCACAAGAGCACTTTTAATGAAAGTTTGAGAATGAAGCAGACATACTTTCACAGGTGATACTCTCCAGTGGATCACATATTCATAGTCATTCAATTGAATAAAAAATGCAGAAAATATAAGATGCCCACAGTGCTTATTATTTTTTGACTATAGTTTTATCAAATGAAGCATCATTCTGCCTTAGAGTCCTTACTCCAATTAAATTTATATGTTTCTCTATTTGCCAAACTCATAAAAGGTTCTTTGAAAGAAAAAATGATATTGATAAGTTTGTTCTACAACCCTCTAGTAATAAACGCAAAATGAATCATATAACAAGGATAAGCATACTCAATAAAGTTGTTTGTCACCATAATGAAAAATATACAGCACAGAGTTCAAATGGAAAAGGCATTTCTTGAGTGATTGCTAGATATTTTTTATAAATTTTAATACAGAGTACATCAAACCTTAAAACACTGAAGAGCCTTCTAGAATTGGTTCTGGAATTAAATCAAATGTTTAGTCTAACTATAGAGGAAAAACAAAGTGGATGAAGAATACCCATTGTTTAGATCAGAACTCTTTAAACTGTAGCACTCAAGTGGAAAAACTATTCTTAGCTCACTTAAAAATAATATAACAGGCAGTAGCCCATATTAGTAGTCATGGTTTCTTGATCCTTAATTGGGGCTCTGGTAGGTATTTGGAATAGACTGACAAAAGAGCTCATCTGTTAGTAGCTATGTCTTCAACAGAACCTAAAAATAAATAATAGACTGGACACAACTTTGAACAGGAAGAAACATGTGAACTAGGTTACCTATGAGAAACAATGTGATGCTTTTACTCAACCTAAGCTTCTGCCTGAAAAAAGGGCAATTTAAAAATACCTATATTCTTCCAGTAGTTTATATGGATGTTAGTTGTTGAGTATTACAGTATTTGAAAACATGAAATCAAATAAAACCCCAAAATCATAGAAAGTGAGCCAATACAATGTGGTGGTATGAACAGGTTGTCCTGCACTACCAGTGAAGGGAAAGTTGCTAAGGGTTGTTATCACAAAAATGAATCCCTGGAAAAAATGTGCTCATATGCATAAAAGGGGCATGGGGAAAGTAGTGAGAATGAGATCTTATCACTTAGATAGTTCTCATCCTCTATTGATATCCATGAAATGTCAAGAGAACTCAATGAACGCCCCAATAATTTTGGGTTGACCCTCTGTTGAGCATGTGAGAACATATGGATCAGAATTTGATGGGATGTGCAAGTATGGATGGGCTTAGATTTGGATTGTTCAAAGGCATTAATGTCAACGAGAAGATAGAATCATCAGGATGTTGAAATATCTTATATCAGACAGTAATTTTGTTGTTGTTGTTGTTTGTCCTTTATTTTATTTAGAATATTATCCATCGTTACATGATTCAAGATTTTCCTCACCTTTTCCCTCCTCCTTCCTGGAGCTGACAAGCAATTCCACTGGGTTATACATGTATAATTGTTCAAAACCTATGTCCATGTTATTCATATTTGTAGTAGAGGGATTTTTTACTATCAAACCCCAATCATATCCCTATTGAACTACATGATCGATCATATGTTTTTATTCTTTTTCTATTCCCAAAGCTCTTCCTCTGAATGTGGATAGCGTTCTTTCTCATAAGTCCCTCAGAATTGTCCTGGGTCATTGCACTGCTGTTAGTAGAGAAGTCCATTACATTCGATTGTACCACAGTGTATCTGTCTCTGTGTATAAGGTTCTCCTGGTTCTGCTTCTTTCACTCTGCATCAATTCTTGGGGGTCATTCCAGTTCACATAGAATTCCTCCAGTTCATTATTCCTTTCAGCAAAATAATATTCCATCACCAACAGATACTACAATTTATTCAGCCATTTCCCCAATTGATGGACACCCTCTTATTTTCTAATTTTTTACCACTACAAAGAGCACAGCTATAAAAGTTTTTGTACAAGTCTTTTTCCTTATTATCTCTTTGGGGTACAAACCCAGCAGTTGTCTGGCTAAGTAAAAGGGCAGGCAATCTTTTAAAGCCCTCTGGGCATAATTCCAAATTGCCCTCAAGAATGATTGGACCAATTCACAATTCCACCAGCAATGCATTAGTGTCCCAATTTTGCCACAACCTCTCCAACATTTATCACTTTCTTTTGCTGTCATATTGGGCAATCTGCTAGGTATGAGGTGGTACCTCAGAGTTGTTTCAAATTGCATTTCTCTAATGAGGAGGGATTTAGAACACTTTTTCATATGCTTATTGACAGTTTTGATTTCATCATGTGAAAACTGCCTATTCATATCCCTTAACCACTTGTTGATTGGAGAATGGCTTGATTTTTTGTAAAGTTGACTTAGTTCCTTATATATTTTGGAAATTAAACTTTTGGCAGAGATTTTTGTTATATAAATGTTCTCCCAGTTTGTTGCTTTCCTTCTAATTTTGGTTGCATTCGTTTTGCTTGTACAAAGCCTTTTTAATTTGAAATAATCTAAGTCATTCATTTTACATTTTGCAATGTTCTCTATCTCTTGATTGCTCTTAAATTCCTTCCTTTCCAACAGACCTGACAGGTCATTTAGCCATTTTGAATTTATCTTGGTATAGGGCAGTGATACCCAAAGTGGGCGCTACCACCCCTTGGTAGGTGCTGCAGTGATCCAGGGAGGTGGCGATGGCCATAGGTGCATTTATCTTTCCTATTAATTGCTACTAAAATTTAAAAAATTAATTTCCAGGGGGTTAAGTAATATTTTTTTTTCTGGAAAGGGGGCGGTAGGCCAAAAAAGTTTGGGAACCACTGGTATAGGGTGTAAGATGTTGCACTAAACCTAATTTTTCCCATACTGTTTTCCAATTTCCCCAGCAGTTTTTGTCAAATAGTGAGTTCTTATCCCCAAAGCTAGAATTTTGGGGTTTATTGAACACTAGCTTCCTGAGATCATTTAATCCAGGTCTATTCCACTGATCCTTCCTTCTATCTCTTAGCCAGTACCATATTGTTTTGATGACTGCTGCTTTATGGTACAATTTAATATCTGGTATTGCTAGGCCCCCATTCTTCACATTTTTTTCATTAGTTCCATTGATATTCTTGATCTTTTGTTCTTACAGATGAACTTTGTTATAACTTTTTCTAATTATAAAAAAAGGTTTTTTGGTAGTTTAATAGGTATGGCACTGAATAAGTAGATTAATTTGGGTAAGATTGTCATTTTTATTATGTTAGCTTGTCCTATCCATGAGCAATTATGTTTTTCCCATTATTTAGATCTAGTTTTAATTGTGTGAAAAGTATTTTGTAGTTGTGTTCATATGATTCTTGTATTTATCTTGGTAGATAAATTATTTTATATAGTCTAGAGTGATTTTAAATGGAGTTTCTCTTTCTAACTCTTGCTGTTGGGTTTTGTTGGAAATATAGAGAAATGTTAATGATTTATGTGGGTTTATCTTGTAACCTGCAACTTTGATAAAGTTATTAATTATTTCCACTAGCCTTTTAGGTGATTTTCTGGGATTCTTTAAGTAGAACATCACATCATCTGCAAAGAGTTGAGTCTAGTTTCCTCATTGCCTACTTTAATCCCCTCAGTTCCTTTTTCTTCTCTAATTGCTACTGCTAGTATTTCTAGTACAATGTTAAATAATAGAGGTGATAATGTGCATTCTTGCTTCCCTCCTGATCTTATTGGGAAGGCATCTAACTTATTCCCATTGCAGATGACATATGTTGATGGTTTTAAATATAGACTGTTTATTATTTTGAGGCAAGGCCCTTCTATTCCTATGCTTTCTAGTGTTTTCAATAGGAATGGGTGTTGTATTTCAATAGATGCTGTTTCTGCATCTATTGAAATAATCTTACAATCTCTGTTGGTTTGATTCTTGATATGGTCAATTATGTGGATAGTTTTCCTAATATTAAACCATCCTTGCATTCCTGGTATAAATCCCACCTAATCATAGGGAATAATCCTCATGATTACTTGCTGGAGTGTTTTTGCTAGCATCTTATTTAAGATTTTTGCATCTAATTTGGTAAAACTCATTCTTTGCTTATTTTGTCAAATAATTGGCATAGTATTGGGATTAGTTGTTCTTCAAATGTTTGATATAATTCACTTGTGAATTTATCTGGCCCTGGGGATTTTTTCTTAGGAAGTTCTTTGATGGCTTGTTCAATTTCTTTTTTTGAGATGGGATTATTTAAGTATTCTATTTCCTCTTTTGTTAATCTGGGAAATTTATATTTTTGTAAATATTCACCCATTTCACCTAGATTTTCACATTTGTTGCCATATAATTAAGCAAAATAGCTCTTAATAATTAACTTAATTTTAGACAGTACTTTTCAAAGAAATTTTTAATTGTTTAATAAAAAACAGACTAACAGTTATGAGGCATTTATCTCCTCTCATCCATTTCATAGGAGACATCTTCATCTCAGAGTTCAAGTGAGTTATCTAAGGTCACTTGAAGTGATATTACTGAATCTTCTGCCTCTTTCATTAATTTCTATTAATACATTAATGTGCCTCATTGGAACAGATCATCATTAGTCACTAACAGAAAGAACAAACATGAGGGACTAAAAGTTTTGATTAGAGTAAGAAATGTCTAGAGCCAAGAGGCAGGATCACTGCCTGGAGGAGTAGGGAGACAGGGCTTTGAATCAATGATGGGAGAAAGGTGGGGAGGGATAGAGAGAAATTTAGAAACTCAAAATAAACCTTGCTCTTTCCAGTTTTTCCTAGTGCCGACTCTGGTTGTAAAAGCTAGGAAAAAACATGAAAGCTAAATATAGCCTTTTAAGTTTCCCCAGTTGTAAAATGAGATATTTCCTACTAACTCTCTAAGGGGAACATTGTCTAAATTAATTAATTCTGTAAATGTCCAGACTTTGGACAGTTAGAGGGATATATTCTGTGAAGAAGAAAAAATAAAATAGGAAGGAAAAGAAGGAATCGGAATGATGCCTAAGGACAGAACACAAAATTGTCTCCCCATATAAATTACTCTGCTATTTGTCATTTGCCCTATTACCAGATTCTCTTTCAGATGAATATTGCAAGATCTTGCATGTGTGCCTTTTTGACTTGGATCCAGAAGAAAGAAGTAGAAGCAATGAGTAGAAGCTGCAAGTAGGTGGATTAAAGACCTCTTTTATGATTGATTAGAATGGTCCCCTAATACCTTACAATAGCATGGTTTCCTGTTGACTGTTGTTCTCCAAGCAATGACTAAAGAATAACTTGCAGATGTGGGAGAAGAGATTTATACACTGGATTAGAGATTTACCCTGATTTCCCTAAATACCATTTTTTTTAGGCAATGGGGGTTAAGTGACTTGCCCAGGGTCACACAGCTGGGAAGTGTCTGAGGCCAGATTTGAACCTAGGACCTCTTGTCTCTAGACCTGGCTCTCAATCCACTTAGGTACCCAGCTGCCCCCCCTAAATGCCATTTTCACAACAAAGATCCCAGGATTCTAATTTAATGAATTACATGTCTGGAAATTTACTCTTGTTATATAAAGTGGGGAAATAACCTCCTCTACCTTTTAATGGAGTTGTGAGGATCAAATGAGCTAATATATTTAAATCATTTGGGAAACCTTAAATCAATTACTATTACTACTACTATTATTTTTTTTTACCTGATACACGGACTATCTTCATAACCATAACTGGCTTCCTTGCCTCCAATTTCTTCCCCTTCACACAGTTAGCATTATATGTTTTTATTATCCAAGTCTTATCCTGTCACTTTCTTGTACCCAAACCCCTTGTGGTTCCCTATCATCTACCATTTAGAATACAAGGATTTGCCAATGCTTTAAAGATCTTCTCCAATCTCACTCCACCCCAACTTTCCAGCCTTATTTTCCTTTCATCTTCTTTATGCATTTTATGGTCCTGCAGACTTGCTGGTCTTTTTAAAAATCTAATTATGCCTTTTCCCTCTACCGTGTTTTCATACTTAGTGTGAACTTCATCCTCTGTTCTTCTGGTTGCTATCTGATCGTCAGTCAAGGCCCAGCTCAGATGCCCCATGAAGTCTTTCCTGATTGCCAAGAAAATGCAGATATGAAATTTGTATAAATGGTCTTCTTATTCTACCCTTTTCCTTTGGTAAAGAACTCTAGATCATAGTTACCGCTGCATCCTGGGATTCATACTGTTCTTAGGATAATAGATTTAGAGACATGAGGAATCCTACAGGTCACTGACTCCAACATCTCATTTTGCAGATATTATCTAGTGCCCAACTCTATGATGTCAAGGAAATATATAACTTGAAAAAGAAAGGGTCTGTCATGTAGTGAAAACAGATAGTATTCCACAGAGTGCACTGGCACTCATAGATGTTAAAATACTTAGAAGCCCTTGAGTATATTGTGAAGTTCTTTTGCAGATGACTTATAAGAAGGCATAGAAAAAAGTATGGGCTGAAAAAGTGTGGATGGATAGCCATCTATATCAATGGAGGGAGTGTCCTCATTGATGAAGTCATTGTTTTATTTAAATACGGAACTATTGAAGAAATATCAACTTGTTTGATCATTCAGCAATCATTTAATAATTATTCCATGCCCAGTAATAAGAAACTTGAAGAAGATGAAGATAAAGAAGAAGAGGATTATTTCAGCTAAAAAGTCCCTAGTGTCATTCAGATTTTCTTTTAGATTTTTTTTAGATTTAAGTCTTTTAGATTTTATTTTAGTTTAGATTACAAATAGATAACATCACTTACAAAGTATGGTAGAAAGAGGACTGTATTAGTAATTAAAAATTCTCTATTTTAGTTTATACTCTATGCTAACTTGAAAAGTGGTTTGTTTTCATTAGAGCTATTTTCCATTTTGCACCTCAGAATATTTTTATGGGTTCATTTGTGGAAACCTAACCATTTGAAGTGGTACCTGATACTTCCTGTCAAAATTATCTCATGGCCTTTGATTCAGGCTAAGCAAAACACATAAAGCTATAGAGCCATTAGAAGATACTTATAAAATAGACATGCTTGAAAAAAGTTGACTGAGATGCTTTTTAAAGGTAGCTGAACTCGTTCCACTTTGGTTAGTTGAATAATTTAACTTGAGTCAGAGGTGCTTTGAAACACATATCAATCTTTCCTCTTTAAGAGTCTGTTAATATTTTTGTTATATAGTTCTAATTTGTAACCATGAGACAGCTAGGTGCTTCGGTGGATAACGTGCTAGACTAGGAATCAGGAAAACCTGAGTTCTAAACCTACCTCAGACATTCACTAACTCTCTTATCTTGAGCAATTTACTTGATCTCTGTTTGCCTTTGGAGGCAGCTGGATGGCTTAGTGGATAAAGCACTGGACCTAGAGACTTGAAGACCTGAGTTCAAAATTTTGATTTTAGACATTTGCTAACTGTGTGACCCTGGCAAGTTACTTCTATTTTTTTTTAATCCACTGGAGAAAGAAATGTCAAACCACTCCTATATCTTTGCCAAGAAAACCCCATAATGGGATCATGAAGAGTCGAACATGACTATAATGACTGATTAATAATTTTTAAACTATAAAGAGGGACACTAGAGAGTGTAGCACAGTCAGGACAAGGCTTAGGTGGACAAACAGAAAGAGATAAAAGTAAGAGATAAGTGTCTGGAAGATGGATATCCTTTGAAGACCTTCCCACAGATTAAGCTGGAAGCATTGACTGTTGACACTAGGAATATAGCAGGGGTCTGTCAACTGAAGATGAGACCAAAAATCAGTATGGGAAAGCCCATTCTCAAAAAAAAGGAAGAAGAATCAGCAGCCTTGTGTCTCCTAGTGTAGTGAACAGGCTTGATAACAAGGCAGTTGGTTAATGCAGATACCAAGGAGAGTTTACACACAGAGCTGAGGATCTCAGTTTTGGCAGCCATGGAAGGTGAGGGCAAGTTTCCAGTGACCTTCAGAGAATGTACTATTTTTGTAATCTGTTTACTGTCTAGAAAACTACATGTGCACCAAATGCAGATGGGTCTGCCTGCTAAGGGAAAAGTTGCAAGGGCTCAAGGGCCTACTCTCAGGAAGGGTTTCAAGAATAGAAACAAAGGAAATTTAAAAAAAAATAGCAAAGGGGCAACAAGATGATGCAATGGATAGAAGGGCCAGGCCTGGTGTCAGAAGGACCTGAGATCAAATACAGCTACAGACATTAGCAGCAAGTCACTTAACCTTGTTTGCCTCAGTTCCTGATCTATAAAAATGATCTGGAGAGGGAAATGGCAAATCACTCCAGTAGACTTTGCTAAGAAAACCCAGAATGGGTTCATGAAGAGTTGGATACAACTAATTGACTGAACAACAACCACCATCAAATTACTGACTAGAATATGGAATCGGAAGGCTAAATGGTACTTAATTCCAAAGAAACAGATTCAATCAAAAGAACTGTGAAGTGATATTTTTTAAGAAAAGACTCCTTCTATGTCGATATCTCCAAATCAAAGGTATGAAGAATAGTAGAGAATGTTTGAGTAAGGACCAATGGAGAGAGAAGTAGAAACAATAATAAGAAAGAGAGCTACTTAACCAGAAGAAGGAAATGGATGATGTACATAGTCATTGATTAGTAAGTGATTTTTAATGAACTATTAGGCAGTTAAAGTTTTTTGTACTAAGCTGAATGGGTTCAATGAGCCAATCACAAAACTTGTCCATGGGTTGACAGAGTGGCCATGAAGACTTAATCATTCAGACATCTGCAAGAGCCCATCCCTCCTTACCCTCTTCTCTCCTCTTCCTCCTTGTTTTGCTCCTCAAAGCGAAAGCACTGGTATGTTCTTAAATTGTCTTGATTTTTCCACAATTCCATGCCTCAAAAGATAGAGGAAGAAACAAAGGTAGCTCCTATAAAACTCCTTGACTTAATCAATAAGAAAGAAACTAACTACCAAAGTTGAAATAATGGGAACTTTTGGATGAAGCAATGTTGAATTTATTTTCTTTACCAGCTGATGATTTTCAGAGAAGAACGTAAGAAAGGGTTAACAGAATTGAAACTCAATGTAAATGAGAGCACCCATTGGCCCTTAAAGAGTTCAAATTATGAGTTGTTGATGAACTTCCCCAAATAACATATTCATTAATCCATTGTTCGTGATTGTTGAAAAACCCTGGAGAATAGAAGAGGTGTCATAAAAGAGAGACATGTATCTTAGTTTTCAAAAGGAGAAAGTGGTTGGCAAGTGAGCTTAACTTTCATTCCTGGCAAATAGTAGGACTCAAATAGCTAGTGAAAATGAATAGAGAAGGGAGATGGGGCATCATGTGTACAGAACAAGATCAATTTGTCTGAATTAGAGAGAGAAGGAAAAGCAGTAACATCCAATGCATCTGGAAAGATAGGTTGAGGCCAAGTTATATAAAGATTGTAAGGTGACAGAGGAAATTATACTTTTCTCTAGAACAAATAAGAAGCCACTTATGTTGGTTGAGTATGGGAATCCCATGGTCAGATCAATACTTAAGAAAAATTGCTTTGGCAACAGTCTGTAAAATGGATGAGATCTGTTAGAAATTGAGGCAAAGAGAATAATTAAGAGACCTACAAAAACCTACAAAAGAGGCAATGAAGACTGAACTAAGGTACCATCTGCAAGAGTTGAGAAAAGCAGTCAGATGTAAGGAATATTGACAATTGACTGGATATGTGGAGTGTTCAGAGAGTAAGATTTGAAGCATAGGCACTAGAGGGATGGTGGTGCCTTTAACAGAAATTGGGATATCTGGCAGGAAGAAAGCAATTATTAAACTTTTACTATTTGCCCAGAACTATGCAAAAGGCTGGGCATACAAATAAAAAGAAAGATACTCCCTTCATTCTAAGATCTTATATTCAAATGGGGAAAACAACATATAAAAAAAAACTGAGAAGTGGTGAAGTTCAGAAAAGTAGATGTCAGGAATGGGATGATACATGGACAGCCTTTGACCATTCCCAAAATGGAAATCCCAAGAAGGAACTCACCATTGGAAAAAGAGACCCTCTCCCGATAGAGGGGAAGATCCAGATTGAGAAAGCCCTGAGAGGGATTCCAGGGTGCGGTTCCTTGGTCATGGTGGCAAAGTCCATAGAATAAGAACTACTAGGAAGGGAATAAAGTGTGGTTCAGCCTAGGTCCATATCATCATCTACTACTATCATAATCAAACATCATCATCTTCATCATCATCAATCATCATCATCATCCTCAATATCCTCTTCTTTCTCCACTCAGGTACTTACTCTGCTTCAGTTTCCTTATTTGTAAAATGAGCTGGAGAAGGAAATTGTAAACCACTCCAGTATCTTTGCCAAGAAAACCCCAAATGGGGTCACAAAAAGTCAGATATGACTGAATTAAATGAATGAATGAATAAATAAAGTAGAATGCAATCTTCATGGACACTCATTTTTGCTTTATAACTCTAGTACCTTTCATTAGGCCTTGAATCATTAAAAATTGTAGTTTTAAAGAAAATTTTAATTAAAAAAATATTTCCATCAAAGTTATTTCTAGAATTACCTCTCCCTTCCAAATAAATCTCTTCCTTATAAAAAAGACAGATAAAAAACACTCAATATAGAAACTATGTCTGCTTATATATATAATCCTCTGCCCTAGTAGACTTCCCAATTCTCTGACAACAGGAGGGAGTTGTGTTTCATTTTTCTCTCCTCTTGGAGCTTACCTGGTTTTTCAATTGGCAATATTTTCATATGCATTATTGTAATAATTACAGACACACCTGAAGATATTGTAGGTTTGGTTCCAGATCACCACAATAAAATGAATATCACAATCAAGTGAATTATATGAATATTTTGATTCACAGTGCATATAAAAGTTATGGTAACCTTACAATGTAGTCAATTAAGTGTGCAATAGTATTATGTCTAAAAATATGCAGCCTTTAATGGAAAAATACTATATTGCTAAAAAATGATAAGCATCATCTGAATCTTCAGTGATTCATAATCTTTTTTACCCCTTACCCTGGAGGTTCTTTCCTTGATGGCTGCTGATCAAAGTGGTGGTTTTTGAAACTTGGGATGACTGGCAATTTCTTAAAATAAGACAACAATGAAGTATTGACTGACTCTTTCTTGCACCTAGAGACCATTGTAGGATTATAAATTTGCCTAATTTTAATGTTGTTGTGGCTCAAGGAATAGAAGAAAGATGGGGAATGACCAGTCAATGGAACAGTCAGAACATATACATTTATCAAATTACTTGCTATCTTATACTGGTACAGTTTCTGGAACCTCAAAACAATTATAATCATAACATCAAAGATGACTGATTATAGATCATCATAATAGCTATAAAGAAAATTTTTAAATATTATAAGAATTACCAAAACGTGACACATATGATGTGAGTACATGTTATTGGAAAAAGGGTACCAGTAGACTTTGCTCAACACAAGGTTGTCACAAAAGTCTGATTTGTAAAACAAAAACAAAATGGAATATCTGTGATGCACAATGAAGCAAAGTACAATAAAAATAGGCATGTGTATATATAAAGTTCTTTTGTTTATTGAATTCTGAATCCATTCATACAAATCTCATCACATTTCTTTTAATTCCTCATATTGCTACTTCTCAGAAGAATCTATATTTGTGTTAGACCCTTACTATGCTTCTGTGAAACAGTTTAGAGAAATCAGAGGTCACAAACATGCTCAAGTATGTGACAATGTAATAGAAACTTAAATCATGAGAGACTTGAACAAAAAGGAAAAAGTAGGATGGAGTAAAATCAGCCACGCAAAGCTTCATGCAAATGGTACTTTGGTTTCCCAACTGTGTTGTTCAGACTTTGTTTTAGTATGTCCTTGAAATGTCTCCTTAAAGTTCAACACACAATGGCCAATTGTCATTGGTGAATGCTATAAAATGGCATGGGGAAATATGGATATGTCTCCTCAGAGACCAAGCTCCCCAACCTCTTTCCTGGGGACTTGATCATAAACTAGGACGGGAAGAGAGTAAAGGCATGAGCAGTGAAATTCAGCAGCAGGTCTCCTCCTCAGGTGGGTCACTCTGGTATGCCCGAGATTTCAATGGTCAAGGTCCCCCAACAACCAACACTAGCACTGATATGTCCTTGTTGTGGGAGAGAGCTCAGGAAGAGTGTTTTCAAAGGCTCACTATCTACTAAGACCCTGGTCACATCTGGCCATCATGTCCTTTCTCCCTTGATGTGCTATGGACTCTTGGGCTCCAGTCAGAACTGCCAAAAACACAGAGCAACTCACAAACAGCGCTCTAACTCCCTTGACACTGTTCTCAAAGAGAAGACAACCGGCAAAGACATAAAATATACATGCTATACACAAAGGAGACACCGCCGGCCCTGGCTGTCTGTCTTGTCCACTCATGCCTACAAACCTCACCAGACTCATAGGTTGCTGTCCTCACAACTCTCACTTGTAGAAAATCATAGCCCAGCTTCCCAAATGATATACCATTGCTGTTCCTGTCAGGTTTGAATCCTGGCTTTATCACTTTCTGTCTGTGTGAACTTGGGCATATTATTTGACTTCTTCAGACCTCAGTTTATTCAAAAAATGAAGAAGTTGAACTAAATGACTCCTAAGGTCTATTCAAGCTCTAAATTTATGATCCACATCCTGAAGACCTTGTGCCCTTTTGGACAAGTCAAGCATACTCTTTCAGATGTCTTTTCTCCTAACATCTCTCTCTTGATCTATCCTTCCCCCTTCCTTCTAGACTTCCTCCAGTAATTTATTCAACAAACATTTATTAAACACCAAGTATATACTTAGTCATATGCCAGGCATGAGGGAAAATAAAGATGGAATGAAACAGATCCCATGCTGAAGGAGTTAACACTGAGGAAAATGAGACACATTCACAAATAATAATAATTTCAGGCATTTATAGCTCTTTTTAAATAGCTCTCCAGACTTTGACACCATCAATTAGTGAGCAAATAAGTTTGAAAAGAACTTTACATATATGATTTCATTTAATTTCCACAAAACCCTACTAGGTCTTTATTACAGATATTATTATCTCCATTTTATAAATGAGGAAATAAATTCAGAGTGTAAATTACTTTCCTGTGAATATACAGGTACTAAATTTCACAGTTGGGATGTGAATTCAAGACTTCTTGGTTTAGATTCAACACTCTATGCTCCATGAAGGAATGTTTCTCAAATTAGAATACAAGCACACAATAGCTATGTGGCCCTGGGCAAGTCACTTAACCCCATTTATCTAGCCCTTACTATGCTTCTGCTTTGAAACAAATATTTAGTATTTACTCTAAGATGTAAGATAAACATTAAAAAAAGAATATAAATACACAAGAGAAATTTAAATACTATAGTGATAGAAAAAGAAGGGGGCATTGGAAATGACTTCATGGAAGAGGATCATAAAGGAAGAGAAAAATTAAAAAAATAGAGTTAGGACAGATAATGGGAATTACTATTGCAGAGAAGGGAATGGAAAGGACAAAAAGGGCAGAAAGCAGGTTGACAACAAGAAAAGGCAAATAGATCACTTTGACTGCAATAGAAGTAGTGACAGAGATGAAGCTGGAAAAGTAAGCTTAGAACTCAATTGCGGAGTAACTAAAGTAACTAGAGGTTTTTGAATAAAGAAGTGATGTGTGATAAGAGCTGTGCACTAGGCAAATAACTAATAACTGTGAGATGAATATACATTGGAGAGATGATACTTGGGAGCCAAGGAGATCCCTTTATCTTTTGCCGTAGTTTAAGGTAGGATGGTGGCATTGGGAGTAAAAAAGAGGAGAATAATGTTAGGAATCATGTAGAATGGGTTCATTAAGGCATAATTAGTTGGATTTTGTCCAGTCATTTTTCAATTGGGTCTGATTTTTTATGATCCCATTTGGAATTTTCTTGGCAGAGATACTGGAATGGTTTATCATTTTCTTTCTCCAGCTTATTTTTATAGATGAAGAAACAAAGGGAAATGGTTAAGTGACTTGCCCAGGATCATACAGCCAGTAAGTGTCTAGGACTAGATTTCAACTTAGAAAAGTGAGTCTTCCTGACTCCAAGCCTAGCACTCTATCCACTGTGCTACCTATATGCCTAAAATTAGTTGAAATATAGCAGGAAAAGAAAAAGAACAGTCAAGTATGATTCCTTTTCCTTCTTGTCTTCTCTTCAGTCTTTGACACCATCCATCAGTCAGTCAAAAAATAGGCACTTACTAATCTCTTCCCACTTGATGGAAACCCAGGGCAGCCAACTCGTCATTTCTCGACTGGTTGCCCTCCTGGATTTTATCATTGTCCCCAGAAACTCATCTTTCCACAAGATCACATCAACTCTGAAATTCCTACCTCCTTAGTATCTACTTCTCCACTTTACTACTTTTCTTAGCTTCTTAAGCTTTAGTACCTCCACATAATCTAAGATTTAGTGACTTGATATTCCTCAGAAATGACACTCCATCTCTTTTCACTTATTGCTTATTCTCATGCTTCCAATACCTTCTCCTCCATCATTTCTACTACCTGTTTTCCCTGACTTCCTTGATATAGCCATTCAAATTGAGCTTCCTGCAGTATCTTTTCCCAGTCATCTCCCCACACACCAACTGCTGGTGACATCCCTCTGAAATGGAATACCTTCAATGGGAATATCTTGTTCTGTTGTGCTTCACTTTATCGCATTTCTCAAATATTGTGTTTTTTACAAGTTGAAAGTTTGTGGTAATCCTGCATCAAGCAAGTCTATTGACACCTTTTTTATCAGGTGTTTTTTTATCTTTTAGAAAAAAATTTTTCCATGGTTACATGATTCATATTCTTGCTCTCTCTCTCTGACCTCTTGCCCCCTGTAGCCAACATGCATTTCCACTGGCTTCTTCACGTTGACACCTTTTTTTTCAATAGCATGTGTTCATATCATGTCTCTGTATCACATTTTGGTAATTCTCGCAATATTTCAACCCTTTTGACTATTATTATATTATGGTGGTCTATGATCAGGGATTTTTGATATCGCTATTGTAATTGCAAAATTTTGATAAATGTGTTTTCTGACTTTTTCACTTATTGGCCCATTACCAGACTCCCTCTCCTTGGGCCTTTCTATTCCCTGAGCTACAACAATATAGAAATTAGGCCAATTAATAACCTTACACAGACTTCTAAGTGTCCAAGTGAAAGGAAGACCCAATTGATGTGCTACATTTCATTGTCTTATTTTCAGATTATGACTTACCGAAGGGCAGATGATGGTTAGCATTTTTTAGCAAAAAAGTATTTTTAATTAAAGGATGTACAATTTTGACATCAGACTATTGCACACTTAATAAGCTATAGTATAGTATAAATAATATAGTGTCTATGTTGCACTGGGATGCACTGGAAAACCAAAAAAAATAAGTGACTCACTTGATTGCAATATTCACTTTACTATGGTGGTCTGGAGCCAAACCTGTAATATCTCAGAGTTTGCCTGTACTTTTATTTATATTTTAAATATAATTTTTGGCATATATTGTCCTCCCAATTAGAATGTGAGCACGTTGAGAGCAGAGATCATGTTTTTCTTTTTCTTTCTATCCCCAGCAGTTTTCATCATGCCTAACGCATAGTAAGCTTATTGACTGCCTCACTGACTCCAAAGTGACAAACCTGAGTGGCAAGGAAGATGGGAAATTGGGAAATTAAAAAGAAAGAAATATTTTAGGAGAATGAGAGGGTGGAAGAGGCGAGTTCGGTTTTGTCTATGTTTAGATTGACATACAAACAGGGTATATCAGGTATCTGTCAGGAAGTTGGAGATGCAGGTCTGGAGCTCAGGGATAAGATTAAGTCTAAATATAAGGATTTGGGTTTGATCCACATATAAGAAATAATTGAAACTTCAAGAATGTCTGAGCTCAGTATGGGAGAAGTATAAAGACAGCTATGCAAAAGTAAGAGGGAAAAAAGCTGCCTTGGGACTAAGAGGATAGGGAGTGTGTGTGTGTGTGTGTGTGTGTGTGTGTGTGTGTGTGTGTGTGTGTGTATGTGTGTGTGTGTGTGTGCCACTCTTCCCTCACATCCCCACTGGAAGTCTTCAAGGAAAGGCTTGATGACCACTCGCAGTACATATTGAAGGAGGGATTCCTGTTAAGATGTGGGTGGGATGAATGACCTCCACATTCCTTTCCCACTCTCAGTTTAAGTGATTCTCAGGGAACAGAAGAATACTGAGGACAGATCCTTGGAGATACCCAGAAATAATTAGTGGAAAGAGAAAGAAAGGTCAGTGAAGGAGCCAAAAGAGAAATGATCAGAGAAGCAAAAGGAAAGGAAAGAGAACAGGATTGTCACAAAAGACAAGAGGAGAGGAGTCAGAAAAAGTGGGTTTAGTTCAAGTGTTAAATATTACAGAAAGGTTGTAAAGGTGACACCAGAGATATAGCCCCTACAATTAGTGAAAAGTGGTTCATTGGCACCCTTGAAGAGTAATAAAAATACCAAAAGAAATTAGGAAAAAAAATCAAATGTGTCCAAATCTTCAAAACCCCATTTGAAGTTTTCTTAGCAAAGATATTGAAGTGGTTTACCATTTCCTTCTCCCGCTCATTTTATAGACAAGGAAATTGAGACAGTCAGGGTTAAGTGACTTGCCTAGGGTCATACAGCTAGTGTCTTTGGTTGGCTTTGAACTCAAGTCTTACTGACTCGAGGTCCAGCGATCTTAGCCACTGAGTCATAACTGCCCCGTTGTCTTAGTTTACATATGCCAATATGGACAAGATACTAAATATACTTATTTAAAGGACAGAGTTGATAAAGAAGAAGCATTTATTTTTCAAGAAAGATCTTTTTTCTTGTGTTGCTAGTTTAAAAAAAAGGAATATGATATCTGTGAGACTATGCAGTATATTTGATTAAATTATAAATAACTCCTTTCTCCAGAGAAAGGACTGTTGGAATTGTCTTTCACATCAGCGTATTTATGGTTTTATTTTGGGGTTTTGGTTCTGTGTGAGAGAGCTCTTACAAGGGTGACCAATATGGAACTGTGTTTTGCATGACAATAAAAATAAAACTAAAGTAAATAATTCTTATAATGTAATGATGTAATGGTAATGTAATCAGTAATGAACGTGGGCATTTAAGACACACTGTTTGATAAATACAAAGATGTAAAACATGTAGAAACCATAAAGAGTCCTTGTTATATTTAGTATTAATTAAGCCTTTATTAAAACTTGGTATCTACTGCTGAAGTCCATAACCTAAGAGGAATAATCTAGAATTAGATGCTAAGGACTTGGTGCTGAACAAAAAAGAATCCTTGTGATCTAGTGAAAAGCACTGTATCCCTTGAAAATATCAGCTTTCGAGTCCAGAGTCAAAGGTTTGAGTCCTTTAGCTATGTGACCTTGAACAAATCAGTTTATCTCTGTGTTTTGCTTTCTCATTTATAAAATAAAAAAAATATTGAATAGGTCCGGCATTCTTAACCCTTTTTGTTTGTTTGTTTGTTTTTTAAACAAAAAGGGGTTTTTAAACCCTTACCTTCTGTGTATTGGCTCCTTGGTGGAAGAGTGGTAAGGGTAGGCAATGGGGGTCAAGTGACTTGCCCAGGGTCACACAGCTGGGAAGTGTCTGAGGCCAGATTTGAACCCAAGACCTCCAATCTCTAGGCCTGACTCTCAATCCACTGAGCCACCCAGCTGCCCCCTCTTAACCCTTTTTGAATCATGCTCCTTTTGAAATTTGGTGAAGACTATGAATCCCTACTCAGAATAACATTTTAAATGCCTAAAACGAAATAGATTATACAGAAAACAAATTATATTTAAATACAGTTGCTTATATATACATATGTGTATATATTAAAGTTCATAGACCCCAAATCTCAGAACCTCTAGAATAGATGTTCTCTTAAAAATCCCTTTCAATGCTGATGTTATCTGATTTTAGATATTTAAAATTAAAACTAAGCCTAGAAGAGAGATATCCCCAAGATTCCAGCAATTTTTGTGATTGTATAATTTTTGTTTAGGCATAAGTTTAAAAAAATCTCCTTTAAAATATCTGAGTTGAACCTAACTTTTTTTCCAAAATAAAAGCAAGTTTAAATCCTATTTTGGGTTACAACAATCTGTTTACTGTTTTGCCATACTTTTTTTTTTCAACTTTCTATAGCTCCTTCTAAGGATAACACATTGCTTTCAAAGATACATTGCTATCTCTTTTTGGAAAAGGAATGTGGCAGAATCTTGAGAACAGAGAACTGAAAACCATCTATCCCTAAATCATTTTGCTCACTAAAGGGCATAAATTAGGAACTGGGGGAAAGATGGGATTTGGTTTCCCCTAACTGATGTTTAGTATTTAAACTCTTTGGATAAAACTTGTTTTTGGCTGACCCTGTCACTAAGAAATAAGCATGATAAATAAACATAGAAATAGGGAAACATTGCTTATGGTGACTACAAAGCTTTCTCCAAAAATTTTGGTCTGATATTCATTAGAATACTAGAACCAGAAACTTTAATGATGTAGAGAATTTATGGAAGGTCAAGAAGCAACTGGCAAAGTGATTTTAGTTTGAGAAATAGTAGGAAGACTTTAAAGACTAAAATTTTTTAACCTGAAAAAAGTTATTAACAAATTACTATTAACCTTCAAATAATTTGCATTCAAGAGATAGCTGTCTTTAGTAGTGTGAGCTAAAAAGGAGCGTATGCTGATCTAAAAGTTAATTACTGGTCAGCACAGACAGCATCAGCTCAGATTATTTTCCTATTTTCTCCTAGAAGGTTGTCAGTGGTCTATTCATCAAGCATGGAAGGATATCTAAGGAGAATGTTAGTGGCCAACTTCTTTAGAAATGGAAGTGGTTACTATACTACTCTTGCTGAACCTATTAAACTATAGGAAAAAAGAGAGAAGTTTGGCAAAAGGTATAAAAGTGAAATAACTCACTTATTTCAAACCCAAGCAAATTTCCTCCAGTTGGTCTCTATATCAATATATGACTTGATGACACAGTCTGTACGGGTCCATCATTCTTCATTTCACAATATTGTAGGGTTTGTGTTTGTCGAATGTAGTCCCAGAAATTTGGAGTTACTACTTCCAGAAGGGCATTTTTTGGTTGCCTTGGCCGGGATTGGTTTTTTTATGGACATCACACAAGAAGAAGCAGCAGTTTAGAGAAGTAAAAGGAAAAGGAAGAGAAAGAAATGCTAGCCAAACTCTATTCCTCCTTTCACCTATTTGGGATAGATGCAGAACTGGCCTTTATTTAAGCAATAATATCCTTTTCTGTGCAGGTATTTTCAGGAAAAGGCAGGTGCATGTTTGACCAATACACAGTAGAGTTTCTGGAAACATTAGGACCCTGGAGGCAGTCATGTTCTTGTCTCAATCACCCATTCCGTTATGATCAAGAGAATCACTGAATGCTCTGACAATTTTTTCTACACCCCGCAGGGTGATCCATTGGGATTTAAACTGCCTGTGTCTTCTCTCACTCAGTTGGGAGACAGGTGGTTTATTATAATATACTGGATGTCAGGTATGGTTCTTCTGTAGGTAGGAAGACTAAGGAAAGAGGAAACAGGCTCCAACCTGAAATGGCTCATTTACCTTAGGGGGTTGAACTTGTTTAGAATGTTACTTTCTCTGATAAATTTGTCTAGTGTTCTTGGTTTTACCAAGATTACTAATTTAATTGAATAGTTTGTTGAGTTGTGAGTGAATATAAGTGGTTTGGATATACCAGAGAAAATTGCTTGTGTGTGTGTGTAGGTGAGACAGGCCAAATGATTGATGAGGACATCTAAATTTAAAGCCTCAGGTGTAAAAATCTGACTTATAAAGTACCTCAAGCACTGGATAGTCTTCTGGAGCTTTTACATTTCAAGAGATGTTCCAACTTTTTTATGTCTGTGAGGTGGTTTTATCACGGGGTAGGGAAATCTGACTTTAAATTAAGGTTCAATGTCTTGGTAGGGGGCATTGTCCCAGACTTCAGGCTTTTTTTCCTACTATTTTCAGAGCCAGTTCTGGGGACCTGGAAGTTTTCAGGGCTTCCAAGATGGTTTTATCCAGGAAGAGGTGTGGTCTCTGTTCTCCTGGTGTTCACTCTGATCTTTTAACCTGGAAGGGCTCTTGAGCCTTTGTAGTCAGTCACTCTTGTTTCTCAGGATCCCAGATCCCTTGAGATCACAAAAGCTACTGCTCCTCAGAGCCTGTGGTCCCTTACAACCAAAAGCTTTCCTCTCCATCCTGATACTGCCTGGAAGTGGCTCCAGGCAATGAACTTGCCCAAGCAGTGACTGGTGCTGCACCCTGTACACTGGGGTCCCCTGTAATTTCTTTTTTTGACCAGTTAGTCTGTTCCCCTTACCATCTCTGTCCTGAGAGCTTCAGAAACTGCTCTGTTTCTTCTACTTCTGCTTTGTAGACACTTCTAAGACCCACAGCTGGTGCTGCCATCATGTGCATTCTGGATCATCCTCCACTTCAGTGCCAAAGATCGATCTCCTCCTTTGAATTTCCTAAGTTTTCTCGATCTGAAAAAATATCTCGCCCCAACCTTTTGTTGCCTCTGCTCCTCAAGAATTCAATTCAAGTCATTATCTTAAAGTTGGTTGGAAGAGAATGTTGGAGGAGCTCAGTCTTGGCACTTCTTTTACTCTGCCATCTTGGTATCACCCTGCCCATTTTTGCTTCAATTTCAAATTGTTTCTTTCCTATAATACTCATTTTTACTTGTCAAACTTCCTCACTGATAATTTTGAAAGAAAATTTTGTAAACTTAATTCAATATTGCAGTCTGAATATTTTTCTTTTTTTGGCTTGTGTCATTAATACCACAACCAAAATAATATTTTTTGCCCATAGATGTGGACATAGCAACCATCCCCTTAACATTTTCTAGTAGTTTCCTACTGTCCTCTTAAGATTTAAAACCTTCCACATCCTGGCGTCACTTGTCTTTGCAGCCCAACCTCATATTATTTCCCTTCTTGCTTTCAACAAGGCAGCCAAATAGAATAAATCTTTGTATTCCCCGACCCCACTGAACATTAGATAATAGAGTCATTATGTTTGTTCTAGGCAACAGAACTAGAGGCAATTGGTGGAAGTTGCAAAAGAGATAGGCTTGGCTTTTGGGGGAAAAAACCTTCTGAATGATTAAGCTTTAGAAAAGATGACTCATTCTTTGGGAAGTTCTGGATTCCACCTCCTTAGAGGTCTTTAAGCAGAGAGGTCTATTATACTTAGGTATGGCATAGTAGGGTTGCTTTCATGTAATGCTTACACTGGATCACTGTGTAGGTCCCTTTCAACTTTCAAATTCTTTGGTTCGATGGTATTTGAACACAGCTGTTACATTTTGCCATATAACTTCCATGACTAAAAGTACAGTTAAGCAAAACAGAAAGCACTCTTTGACTACGTCTAACAGCATCTGCTTTCTTCAGTCTAGTCTACTATTCCTCTATCGAGAGTAGAGTGGTAATTGGTTTCATTGAGTCAAGACTGGTCATTGCATTGATCTTAATTCTGATATTATTTAGGGTTGTTTTCCTTCTATATTTTTATGGTCACTGTATATGAGTTCACTTGCTTCTATGCTGCATTTTTTTTATGAGTCTTCCCAAATTTCTCAAATTTCTCATTTTCACTTTCTTCCATCATAGTGTCACTTCCTTACATTCATATTCCACAATTTGTTTAGTCTTTTCCAAAATTTCTTTAGTCATTCTCTAATTAATGGGAATTCATTTTACTTCCATTGTATTGCTACTTAAGATTAGATCTTATAAAGATCATGTTGATTTTAGTCCAAACTTATGACTTCATCTGTGTGGGGAGTTTCCAAGTTTGAAACACTTTCCACCAACACAAATCAGAAAGTGCTCTGCAGCTTATTATTTTAGAGGATTGCATGGGGACAATAAAAAGCTAAATGACTTTCTTGCATTCACATGACTATATCAGGGCAGTACTTGAACTCAGGTTACTTGACTCCAATCTGAACCTATATCTACCGCCACATGCAGATGCTCAGCATATTAGCTATGAGAGATAAAAGACAGAGAAATACATTTTTAAAGAATATTATGATTTCACCATTATCATGGGTCAGTAACAGAATTTAAGATAGAAGTGGGAGAAAGAAGACAATTATTTCAGCCTTACTATCTCTATCATTCCTTTGTCTCATCATGTTTTCAAGATTCATGGTAGTCACATAATGTCTATGTAGCATGTAAATAGTGTTATCTCCTTATTATGCAGAACTTTACCACTTAAAAATCATTTTGATCTCTATTTTCTCACTCAGTGCTCCCCAGACTCCTAGAAGCTAAGGTATTATTAATTTTTCCATTTTATAGATGAAAAATTTAAGGCTTAGAGAGCTTAAAGGTGACTATTCAAAGATCATAAAACTATGTGGTAATCAGAATTCAAACCCAGGTCTTCTGAACCCAATTTTAATGTTCTAAAAATGTTCTTTCACTTCTCAGCTGACAGGGTGAAAATGCCAATTGGCACAGTCAAAATTTTTGAAATAATGGCTTTACATGATTTCTGTTAAAGATCTAGCATTTATATCTTAAGGAGGGCCTGCATCTTGTAAATGAGAGCTCGCATATATTTCAAAAGAAATCTAACAGGTAGGCTGTTGAACTCTCAGAAATAAGCTGTGAGAGCTGAGAAGTGACCCATGTTGATCAGTTGAGTTGGTTACAGTCAAACACAGCCTACTTATGGCTAATAATAATCCTGTTGTTTCATCTAAGGAGGGCATCAGTAACAGGGTCACTTTCATCTCCTATAGCAAATCCTAATGCTGTTTCCATGGTGTCATATTTGGCATTCAGGCTTTTGTGTATAGGAATATGAGTTCATCTCAGGGGTGGCAGCAAAGCTTGTATTGGTGTTTGCCAAAGAAATGGATCAGAATTCTTGGCACATCATACAAGAGTCCTTGAATCATAGAAGCACACCTAAACATACAAAACTAGGCTAATTTCTCTAGTTGCCTGCATAATGTGAATGAAGGAAGAAGACATTCTATCTCCAGATTTCTTTCCTGTTTATAACCTGAGATTGGGATTCATCTCCTTATATGTGTCATGATGGAAAAAGTGCTATTTACTATTGGCCCTCACTTGTAAAGTTTGCCTCCATTACTTCCTAGGTGTATGCCCATGGTTGAATCATTTACCTGTTCTGACCTTCAGTTTTCCTCACTGAAAAATAGGGCTAGTAATGATAACCACAGGTCACAGGGTTATTGTGAATGAATCTTCATAAGGTGCTTTAAAAGCTTAATAACTCTTTGTAATTATTACTAGTATTTTAAATCATCACTCAAAGCCTATTTTCAAATGTATATGTTCAGGGAAGACCAGAAGGAAATTTAGATAATCAGAACAGCTTTGAAAGCTGTAAGTTGAATGTAAATGCAGTAAAAGAAATAATCAAGAATAAAGATAATAGAAATCTACAGTTTAAAGTACAACCCTCCTTTTCTGTTCTGCTTTGAATATGGTAATGCTTATTTTATTTGGTGTTTGTCAAGTTCAAAATTTTTAAAATGAGGATAATCCCAGGAAAAGGAGATAATTGATCTTCATCTGAAAAGATATTTGTCCACAGCTGGGAAATTCTAGTTGAGATGAAAGACAAAGGTTGCACAAATGCATCTTAGCAGGGACCCTGATTGTGTTGGGAAGTTGTGTGATTGAGATCTCTGAATCTGGATAGGCAAATGGGAAAATGATTCCTGAGTCTCTAAGTTCTGATACTTGGGGAGCAGACCGCAAAAAGGCAAACAACTAAATTTTGTGAATAAGAATGTAGTAGCTTTGTTAGAAGCCATCCAGAAGCAAGAAAAAGCAGGCAGGGTCAGAGTATCAATATTGATTGATTCCAAACATGCAAGCTGGCATCCTTGCAGCCCAGGACCTGACATATTGAATCCAAATGGGATCCCCTTAAGAGGAAAGAAGAGGACATACTCGATGCCTTGGATTGTGGTGAGGTTGTTGAAGACAGAAAAGATGTGAGGAAGAAAGAGATGAAAAGAGGGGGAGGAAGGTAGCATTTAAGACAAACCACTAATTTCATAGTTTTGCTTAGAGCAAGACCTTTGAGCTTGGGAAAATCAGACACACTTTTCACAGGGAAAATAAATAGAACATCATATAATAAGAGGGTGAGGGGCTTAGAAACAAATGAATTCTCTGCCTTTTGATGTTCATTGGTAGAATAGAATTGTGGCTTTTGCCAAATTTGGGAGTCTAGACCAAAAACTTTAGTTAGCAAGAAAGACATGGTGATAAAATGGAATGGATGCTAGATATGGAATCAGTACAACTGGGTGCCAGCCTCTACTCTGAGATTTATCATCTTTGTCACCTCGAATAAGTCACTTAACGTCATTGGACCTTAGATTCCTACTCTGTAAAAAATGAAACGATTTGCAAGATGATTTCAAAGATCCTTTCTATCTTTAAGTCTATGTTCAGAAGACTATAAAACTGGGTGACTTTAAAACCAAAGACTACAGCCAACAAAAGCTTTCATAACTTTTTGCTTATGGCATAGGATAAGGAAAAATTGCGAATATAATATATGAATGGAATCCAGTTTGTGTGTACATATTTAACATCTCTAAAAAACCTACAAATACCATGTGTCAGTGTTATGAAGTGCTATTCCTGTGGTTTTTCACTGGGGAAAAACACAAAGTCTAACCAACTACTTATCACTCAACACCTCACAGAAAGAAGAATGGGCTGTAGGAAATGAAGATGTAGCCAGAAACAGAGCGCAGGCTCCCAAAGCCCTCCTCTTTTAGGCTATCCTGGCTGCACATATATACTTAGGACTGAAACCAAGTTTGGTCATGGATGGCAAATTATGTGATGCTTAGATGAGAAGCTGCCTGGATTTGTAAAGAAGGGGCTATTGGTCATTCATTCATCCAAGCAGAACTTGTGGTCCAGGAGGGGAGATAACAAGACGTAAGGAATTAAAATTCAAGGTCAGATGAGAAAGTACCTTAAGAGAAGCATAAAGTGATTTGGAAATTTAGAGGAAGAAAATATTATCCTGCCTATTGGGAACTGGACATACAATGGTTTCTTATAACATCAGCAAGAAGAGAGGGTAGTTATCAAAAGATGATGACAAATGTCTGGCTAAGGTAGACACTAATGAAATTGTGGTCTATGGACTAAAAAAAAAGAAATCAACCAATTTCTTAAAAAAGGTATTAAGCACTTGTTATATATAAGGGCTTCTGATAGCCATTCTGGGGAATCCAAAAGGGTATATACCTTCTTGGCTTATTGCATAAACTAATAAGAGAGATGCTAATATGTAAAAGTAAAATAGCTGTAAAGTTTCTAAATATCAGCCCATAGCCTTCTTAAATAAAGCCTCTAGGAATATCTTATAGGAAGATTCCCTAATGTAAGGGTTCTTAATCTGAGCACGAATGGGCCCCAAAGGGCTGCATGGAAAGGTGGGGGAAATACACTTTTATTTTCACTAGCCTATATTTGAAATATTATTTAGTTTTTTTAAAAAAGCATTATTCTCAGTTGTCCATAAACTTGACCAGAAAAAAGGGTACCAAAATTAATAATCCCTTCCTAGGACATGATTATGGACTGAAACTTAGAACCTTAATGGCTATCTAGTGAAAATTTCTAAATGGAACATGATTCTCCTATAGGACATCTCTAGCAAATGGCTTTCTAACTTCGACTCAATTATTTCCATCAATAAGGAATTTGTTATCTTATGAACAAATACTCTAAAACTTCCAAAACCTAACAGCCTACTAAATTCCTAATCCTATCAATGATCCTCTCACTCAGACTCTCTCCCCTTTCTAGGACTTGGGATGTTCCAGAGGAGATGACAAAGTGTCAATTTTCTCTAAACCCATGATAACTGTCACAACAGAGGTGATGCTTTTCATGCCTTTCCAGATTGGTTCACTAAAGAACTTTTCCTAGAGAAGAGTAGACTTCAGGTCAAGTGACACTATTGCTCGAGATGATGCATTTCCTACAAATCCCAAAGCATTTGAATTCCCAGAAAATATAGTTAAATTGAACAATATGATTGCAATGAAGAGGAAAAGAAGTCAGATGAAGCACAATCCTATCCACTTTAACTTTAGATGCTGTTTATGGAAGAGAGGATTTTTAGACAAAATTCGTCCTTGGAACTTAGTCATTTCAGACTCTATGTAGAGGTAAACTGCTTCTTGTTCCATTTACCAAATATTGTGATGTATAACTGTTGTCAGTCTTCACTATTGTTTTATGAAACGAGATCTTTTACATCCAAAACATTTCTGTAACATGTTTAGCCTGATTATCATGTACTCTGAAAAGATCTATCAACCTTCCTTTTTTTCTTTTGATGAGAAAGTGTTAATCTTTATACAACATAAAGTAGTTCTAGAGTCCAAGTTAATCCACAGCCTTGATAAATATGTGTGTGTGTATTATAACCCATGTATTATTAACATTAGCTTTTTTGGACTCTCCAGATCAGTAGTCATCTATTTTTTTATGTCATAAGTATGCTTTTAATACAGGCATCACATGGAGAAATGTTAATTCCTCAAAATCTGTTCTTCCTGGTTAGCTTGACTTCAGGATACCAGTCAGTCTCTTAACATACATAATTTCACCCTTCTCTTTGATAGCCTTTAGCTTGATGTCTTGCTTAGAGAAGAATTTTTAAGTATTCCTTCATTCTTTAAATGTCACCTTTCAATTTTGACTCAAAGTCTTCAGTCTCTGTTCTTACTTGATAGACATTAAGAATTTTATACTTATCAATTATAAATTTTTCTACAAATGTGGAAAATTTTCATGAAATTAAATAGCTCTATCATATATTTTTCACTACATCCATATAATTTGATTCTCTCTTTCACTTTCTTTTTCTTTCTAATTTTCTATCTTTCTTTTTCTGTTTCTCTCTCTCTCTACATATATATGTGTATAGATGTATAAGAGGTGATTAATTTGATGTTTTGATATCTCATGGGTCTTAAAGTCATATTCATTTCTGATCAAGAATAATAATTATATTTTTAAGGCTAGGCAGAGCTTAAACTGACAGACTTTAAATTGCCTTGTTTAATATCAATTTTTGACATTATGGGATTGATGGAATATTATTATTATCATTACACATCTATTTCCAATCTTTTTTTTAAATAAAATTCAGAAAGAAATGGTTGCAACAGTTGCTGTCCTTCTATTCTTTTATATTTAAGGTTTTGTAAACTATTTCACAGCTGGATAAAATAACTGCCTTTGGTAATTTAATAAGAATATTTGGATGCAAGTTCATCTTTTGTAGGATCACTAAAAGCATTCTCTATTCAACAGCAGTGATATATAAATTGATACACATTGTACCCTGTTTTCACATGCTTTTGATTTCTTTTGTTAGGTCTTTATATTTTGAAAGAGTTTTGCTCCATGTAGCTTCGAGATTATGAGTATTTGGTAAAGAAACATCTATTTAAAACATTGTAAATTTTTATAGATAAATGTTATGCCTGGGAAATTATGTATAATGTCTATATCTATAATAACAGTCCAGGTCCAGTACAGTTTATGTGTTGAATTTTCCAGGATATTCTAAGGTCTCTCTATGTAGTATGTACATTTTTTTTATTGACTAGTTTATGAAAGATAGCAGTTTCTGAAATAGAATCCTTGATTTGCAGAGATTGTGAGACTGGCATGCCGAAATCAAAAGGAAAGGTCCATTGATAATGTTCCCCAAGTTTTGCTGACACACTCAACTCATATTATATTCAGGTCTTTATGCATATTCTCTCAACCTGCTAGTACTTGATAGGTGCTAAATTTTTATAGCCTGGAGTGGTATTTTACATAATTTCTCTTAGTGATACAGTTTTATAGTTTTATGTAGTTATAGTTTTTTATTAATTATATAGTTTCTATCCTTGCATATTTGCTCTGATCAGTAAGTCTGAGCTCCTCAATAATAACCTATTTTTCATTTCTGTTCCTGATTTTTAATTGCCATATTGCCATCATAAACTTCTCCATTTTTACTCAAGTGAGCTAAGGATACAAAGAAAAGTAAAAAACAATCACTATCCTCAAAGAACTCCCATTCTAATAGGGAAAAAACATTCAAATAACTTTGAATATACAAGATAAGCTGAAGGCAATATGAGAGGGAAGGCGGGGAAAAATTAGACATTTAACATTAAAGACAGGAAAAGATCTCTTGAAGAGGGAGGAATTTCAGTTGAGACTTGAAGGAAGACAGAAGACAGGAAAGCCAGAAGGTAAAAACTAGAAGGGAGAAAAACTAATGAAAAGTCTCAGAATTAGGAGCTAGAACATCATGTTTGAGGAATAGCATAGATGCCAGTGACTCTGGGTCATAAACAAAAGAAAGTAAAATATAAGAAGACTAGTAAGATGTCAAGGAATTAGGGTGGGAACAGCTAAAACTTTTATTTTTTTTTCTTAAAACCAAACAGGGTTTTATATTTGACCCTGTAGGCAATAAGGAATTTATTCACTAGGAGGAGAATGAAGTGGTCATATATGTACTTTTAAAAGATCACTGTCTGATGAGTGTAAGAGGGCCTGGAGTGGGAGGAACTTGAAGAAGGGCGATCAATCAGAAGGCCATTCAATAGCCCAGTTGTGAGATAATAAGGGCCTTTACCAGGTTTGAGGCCATTTCAGAAGAATAAAAAGAGACCACATGGGAGATGTTGGAAAGGTAAAATCAATACTCCTTGGCAAAAGATTGACTATGGAAGGCTGAATAAGAATGAGGAATTGAGAATCACATTTAGATTAAGAGCCTAAGTGATAGATAGAATTATGGTGTAGTAACAAGGAAGTTTGGAAGAGGGAGATTATTGGAGGTGGTGGTAGAAGATAATAAGTCCAGTTTGTGACTTGTTCAATTTTAGATATCTATAGGATATCAAATTCAAAATGTCCAATGGGCGGTTTGAGATGTGAGAGTTGAGCTTAAAGAGATGTGAGATTAGGCAAATAGATCTGAGAATAATCTTCATGGAGATGATCATTGTATCCTTGGAAGCCAATCAAAACCAATTAACTCCAGAGAAAATATAGAGGGAAAAACAAAAAAGGACCCAGGACTGAGTGAGGGGATGGGTATGGAGAAGAAGGCAGAGATAGGCTGACATTGATGCTTAGTAAAAATGATCTGCATGAAGACTGACCAAAGGATACTAAAAAGGACTAATAAAGGAGGTAGGAAGAAAACCAGGAGAGAACAGTGTCACTAAAACCTAGAGGGAAGAGTATCAAGAAAGAAGGTGACTTGACATAGTCAGAGATTACAGAGGAATCAAGAAGGATGAGGACTGAGAAAATCAATTAAATATGGAAATTAAGCAATCATTAGTAAGGCTGAAGAGAGAAGTTTCATTCTAATGGTAAGGTCAGGAGCCAGATTGTGGAGCTTTTAGAAAAGAATGAGAAAAGTGGAGGCAGTAATTAAAAATAGCTTTCTCAAGGAGTTTAGACACAAAAGAGAGGAGAAATATAGGATGATAGCTGTGTAGGATGGACGAATCAAGTGAAATTTTATTTTATTTTTTAAGAAGAGAGGAGACAGACATGTTTGAAGGTGACAGGAAAGCAGCCAGTAGACATAGAGAAACTGAAGATTTGTGACAAAATGGGGATGATAGATAACACAATCTTCTGGGGAAAATGGGATGGAATGGGATCAAAGGGATATGTGGAGTGGTTAGTCTTGGCAAAGAGAAGAATTTCTATAAACAAATCCATATGACTGTTCTTTGTTTCATTTTTTTTTTGCAAAGCAGTGTCATATCCAAAAGTATTTCTGTAAATTTTCAACCTTATCATGTGTCTCATCATGATCATCAGCTATTCATTCCACTTTATATTTATATTGGACTTCCAATAGATATACTCTTGGTACAGATCAGAACATGTATTTTATTTTTAATATTTATTTTATTTCATATTTATATTTTATCTCCTTGAAAAGAAGAACTGTTTTTTGCCTTTCTTTGTACTCCTACAACTTAAGACAGTGTCTGACACATGGTAAGCTCTTAATTCATTCTTATTAACATAAATTGTGGACTATTTTCACAACTAGTTAAAACATTATTTTTTGTAGTTGAACAAAACTATTAGTATGTAAGTTCAAGTTCTGTAAATTCACTGTAGCTCTCTTTGGGATAATGCCAGTAGCAGATAGGATGATGGTGTTGATATGTATTTTATCCTCTCACCATATGATTTTGATTTTTTTTCTGTTTAAGCCTTTAATTTTTTTTAAGATTTTCATTCTATGTAGTTGGTGACATGAATATTTGTAGTGGTAACAAATATTTAAGACATCATTTAAAAATTTTGGATCAATGTTAAATCTGGGCAGTTATGGACACTTGTTCTGTCTGTGATAATGGACTATTTTCAATACTGTTTATTAGAGCTGAGTTCTCAAGAATGTTTCCAGGTCAATATTTGTAGTATGGGGATTGATAATCTGTTAGCTTTTGAAAACTTCAAGTTTTTGATAAAGAGTTCTAGCTACAATGTGATATCGTGCTAGACTTTTAGTAGATGCAAGATTTTAGCAGTGGCATATTCTATCCATTGTTTCTGCTGTTTCCTCACATAATCTGTATGAATCAATATGCCATGGCTCCTTATGTATCTTCAGTCTTTAATACTTTCTGCTGGTGATGCCCTGATAGTGAATTATTAGTATCCATATGACTCTGCTGCTGCTTCCTTTTTGGCATATTGTTGCTTGAAATCATACGGATATCATCCTTGGAAGACCATTCGACTCTTAGACATTAATTGTTTTGTACACTTCACCAGTTAAATCACTTTCTGTAAAATTAGAAAATTGTTGTTGAAGTAAGCCATTTCCTTCCTCAACTCATTTTATAGATGAAGAAATTGAGATAGGGTAAAGTAACTTACCCAAGATCATACAACTAGTGAGTGTCTGAGACCAGATTTGAATTCAGGAAGATAAGCATTCTATCTACTGTGCAAGGAGAAGCTAGGAACCTCGATGAATAGAGCAGACTGGACATGGAGTCAGGAATACTTGAGTTCAAATACAGCCTCAGACCCTTACTACCTTGTGACCCTGGGCAAATCACTTAATCCTGTTTGTCTCAGTTTCCTCATCTTTAAAATGAGCTAGAGAAAGAAATGGCTAGATCTACAACAATTTGCTGAATTTTACAGAAAGTGGATAGGCTGCTTGGTTTGGAGTCAGGAAAATCAGGCATATTGGTGGTATGATAAGGGAGCTGGGGATTCAGGAAAGGAGGATTATGTAGAGTAGAATTAATTCACCAAGAGGTCAGTATGAGACGAAGAAAAGAGAGTGGCTGGTGCATGGAGAGTTGTTCTGTGAGAGAATTGAAAGGTAGAGAATAACAGTGACAATGATGAGTAGGGTTTCATAAGGGAAGGCAGAGAGAAAGATAAAAAGCCAATAGGTTATGGCTGCATAAGGAGATTTTGAAATTATTAAACCTGGAGGTGGTATATTTATGGGTGATGGCAAGATCCAGGGTATGACCATCTTTGGGTGTAGCTGAGGTGGGGTGGAGGAGGAGTTCAAAGGAAGTTAATGGGTTGAAGAACTGAGTGGTTAGAGTATTTGAATGAGAGTCAACATTTATATTGAAGTTCCCTAGTATGAGAGCAGGATTTGGGGAGGAGAAAAAAATTGTGAGCCAGGTACCAAACCCATTGAGGAAAGAAAAGGGGAGACTTCAGGATCCATAGACAACAATTGCCTAAATTTTTATTGAGTGATAATGAAGTGTGAACCTCAAAGGAAGAAAATTATTGAGTGATGGAGGAAGAGGGAGAACTTGGAAGTGACAATGGGGAGCAAGGAGTATATTAAGTCTCTGGCTTTAACTAGTGAGCCAATGAGATTAAGTGAAACTAAGGTTGAAGGGGTGACCAGGGAGGCTGTGGCATCAGGGGTAGGGGAGAGCCAGGTTTCAGTAAGTGCCAGTAGATGAAAAAAATGAGAGAAGAAAAGAGATATAGGGAAATTTGGTATTATTTGCCGTATTGTGGTTATGTTCCTTCTTAGATTGTAAACTCCTTGAAGGTAGAGATTGTTTCATTCATATTTGTAGTATCAGAACACAGAGTGCAGCACCTTACATAAAAGAGATACTCAACAAATACTTTGGGTATGTGGCCACTAACACTTCCTAGCTTAGTGATGGGGGCAAGTCTCTTGATTTTTTCTGGACTTCAGTTTCCATGTCTTTAAAACTGGGTTGATGATAATACCTCAGAGGGTTGTAGGAAGGATCAAGTGAAGGAATGTATGTAATACACAATGTAAAGGATCCATTGAGATGAGATGTGTACACAATACATGATTATATAAAATGTAATATCCATTTAGCAGTGGTTTTAGACCTTAAAAGACTATATAAATTTAGCTATTATTAATTTTTCATTTTATCATCTTTGAAAGACAATGTTCTCTTACATTTGAGGTCAACTAAGTGTGGAATGAAGAATATAGAATAACAGACTCAAAAATAGGCAATAACTGATCGTAACTTAGGTTCCCTTCCTCATATTCCAGGTATATATCGCTCATCTGATAGATACTCTTCTATACTTGTGATACAATATGTATCCCTCCACCTACCTCCTGCTAGCAGAAGCCTCAGACTTTGGAATTTATCAATAGACTATCAAGAACAAGAATTGAGAGGCAGGACAAAAAGGAATGTGTAATAGGCAATAAATATTTATTAACTGCCTACTCTATACCAGGCACCATGCTAAGCTCTGGAAGTACAAAGAAAGGTAAAAGATAGTCCCCATTCTCAAGAAACTCATAGTCTAATGAGGGAGATAACATGCAAACAAATATGCACCAATTATATTTATATGAGTGGAGATTGTTGACAAAAGGAAGGGACAAGAATAAAAAAGGAACAGGAAATGTTTCCTGTTGAATGTGTGATCTTACCTAATGAAGACAGGGAAAGAAGGAGGTATACATGAGGAACATGGAGAGAATTCTACCTGTGGAGGACAGAGTGAAAATGCCCATAGTTGGAAAATGGATCTTCTTATTTGAGGAACAATGAGGAGACCAGTGTCAATGGATTACAGAGTATATGGGGAAGTGTGATATTAGAAGATTAAAATGGTGTTAGTGGGTAGGGGTGAGGTACAGATTATGAAGAATTTTTTTAACAGAACAGATTTATATTTGATCCTAGATACACACCACCTGGTCAGAGCTCTACTGCAAATTATTGGACCTTGGGCTAATCTTCTCATTTCTCGAGTCCTCAGTTTTTTCCTTTATAAAAATGAATGAGAAAGGAATAAGTGAATGAATGAAGGCATGCAACAAAGAAATTGCTGCCTGGTGTGTGAAAGAAACTTCTCCTTGCATTGTTTGTGAGCTACAGCGTGATGTACAAACCTGAACTAAGATTAAAATCTATGCTAGTTGAAGCTTTGCATGTTTTATTAATCAACATTTTGAGATTGGTTAGAATTTTGGATGAACAGTATTATCAATCATATGAGGAGGCTTAATTTTGTTGGAGGGACCAAGGGTAATGGATTACTTTTGTTTTCCAGATTTCTTTTGAACTACATCCAGCTGCAGATTCACATATCCACTTACCAGTAGGACATCTCCATTTGGATGTCACACAGTCACCCCAATGTCAAAATCCCTCAAATCAAGCTTATTGTCTTTCTTTCCAAATCTCTTCATTGTTCTAACTTTCTGTTTTCTGTCTGTGCTACCACCATTTGTTCAAACTCCTGTATCTGAGGCACTGGTGTTGGGTTTGCTGTTTCTGTCTTGTTCACACCGCACACACTGTTAGAACTATGTCTTAAACCATTTCTCTCCTATGCTAATCTTCCTACCTAGTCTCATAGGAATCCCATTATTATAGTCTCTACTTATCACTCAAATTTCATTGATGGAAAGGAGTACTTCCTAAGAATTAGAGCTATCCAAAAAAGGAATGGGCCTCCATCAGGAGATGTCAGTACACTTTTCATTAGATTTCTTTAGGTAGAGGCTCAACAACTAATTTCTAGGTATATTGTGAAAAAGATTCTTGATCTACCACTGGCTGACCAGACAAGATGGCCCTTGGAGGGCTTTTACAATTCCAGCTTCTATGATTTCACAAATTCAGAAATTGTAAGGTCATGTGAATTAGATTCAAACAGTGAATTACCTACTTCTACCCATTTGAGTATGAATGCATCGTACTGCAAAGGTGGGTTCAGAGACGTTTAGACCAGTCTTGCATCCTAACTACTAATCCTCAGTCTCAACCAAACTTATCTATTTTCTCTTTTACTAGTTACTATTTCATTTTCCCTCTTGACCGAACATTATAAGGATAGATTTTGTGGATGAAATCGTAATGAAACATATAACATTATGAGGGAAATAATAATAATAGTGATATTTATCTTGAATCTTAAATTTTGCTCTGTATCTCCGGAGGGCACTTGCTGTTAGTTCCTGAGCAGTCCCAAAGAGGCCAGTGCCATAATGAGGTAGACAGAGCACTGGATTTAGAGGCAGAAGACCTGAGTTTGAATTATAGTTCTATTGTTGCCATCTGTAAGACCCAGCACAAATTATATTCCCCCTCTGGGTCTTAGATTCCTCAGATATAAAATAGGGAAATTGGACAAGAGCAAGGGTTCTTAGCTTATTTTCTGCCATGGACTGCCATTTGGCAGTCTAGGAAAGAGTGTGGACTCCTCAGAATAATGTTTTTAAATCTATAAAATAAATATGAAGGCTTACAAAGGCAACCAATTATAGTGACTACAGTGATCTCTTTATCAATTATCTGTCTATGTATGTATGTATGTATGTATGTATGTATGTATGTATATATGTATCTTTCTACCTGTCAGTCTCTATCAATCTGTCTCTAACTATTTTCCTATCTCTGTATCATTCCACAAGTTAATGGATCCCAGATTAAGAATCCCTGGATAATTCCTTCCATTTTTAATATCCTAAAATCTTCTATATAACTATGGGCCTTAGCTCTAATTCCATCAATTCTTTGCACCCTGCATACACAACATAAAACTTTTTCCCCCTAAAAGAAGATATAGTTCATTGTTGTACTTAGAAAAGGCAGCAAAAATAAAAATAATAAAAATTGAAAAATTGAAAAAAGAAAAAGCAGCAACTTGGCCCATTTGGAGAATATCAAGGTCTTTTGTCAATTCCCCAAAATATTTAATTGTAGGATAGGGGAGAGGCAGCTTCTGAGAAATATGATGACAAAACATAATGGGACTCCAACGCCCCATTATCATCCCTCTCTCAACACCTCGGGCCTAAAGGCAGCCTAAAGATGATTTGGGCACAAATGAAATTCAATGAATAATAGCCAAAGTCCCACATAGTCATCATGCTGTGCTAACCTGTGATACACAGATTTCTGAGTTTCTAATAGAAATGCTTCTGTTTTGTGCCTATGGTCATGAGATTAACAATCGTTATTACTATCCTAGGAAGTTGAACAATTTAGGTATCTGCTTTGTAAAGGAAAGATTATGAAGGGGAAAAAAGGAAAAAGAAGAAAAGTAAGTAAATAAAAGTAGGGAAGGGATCATGTCTTATGCTTTTGAGTCTCTCTTAATGTGCCCAGTTCAGGCTATACCCTTAGCAATTACCCAATAAATATTTATTGAATTAAAAGAATCCTCTTCTTGAAATAGGTAAAAGCTCTCATCCTTTCCTCCTCTCCCAACTTAGAGTTCTATTATATTTTAAGTTTCCTATCTGTAAAATAAAATCTATCCAGTATTGAAAGCCTGTAAAAAAGTTGACTAGATAAGAGGGAGCCTGGTGTAACATGATGGATATCTATTGCATTTATATTGAGGGGAGCTAAGCAGAAATCCTGGTTCTGCCAGTTAATAACTATGTAATATTGGGCAAGTTATTTTAACTCCATGAGGCTCAATATTTCTCATGAAGGAGAGTTGTCTTGGGTGACTTTCTAAGGTCTTTTCAGATCAGAGGTCCCTTCCAGTTCTAAATATATGATTTCATCCCCTTCCTCAAACTGGTTCTCAGACACACCAGGCAACAAAACTTCACTATTTAGAATAGGGTTTTAATTTACCTTAATGCAGCCGTATATATCCCAAATATTAATCCCTGCCAAAAATTTGAAGACCAACTAAAATATCACCTCCTTCCATAAAGCATTTCTTAATTTCTCCAAACACTAATGGTCTACCTTTCTCCATTGTTCCTCTTCCCACCTCCATTATCATCTCAAATATACTCACAACCCTTTGATGCATACTTTATTCTTGTAGCATTTCATGTTATAGCTGTTTGCGTTGATGTCTCATCCCCTTGCTAGAACAAAAGCTTTATGAAGGAAGAAAATGTGTCAAAAACTTTGTACCTCCTACAGTTCCCAACATGGTATTAGACACAGTTTGCACTTTTAAAAATGTGTTGAATTTAATTGAAATGGATATATATATAATATATATATAATATATATATATATAAGGAATGAATGAACCCCACATGTGCAGAGAGGCCCAGCTGTGGACAGTATAATATAGCCACATAGATACAGAATATGTGTGCAATATGTGGAGATTTTACAATCAATTATTAATAAATGAGTGTGTATGTGTAGTCACATTATATTTGTATGAGATTATGAAGTCATCAAAATATGGAATTGTGACATTGGGGAAGAGAAATAGGTAACAACTCAGGAAACCAAAAGAAAATGGTGTCATAATCTTGAAAATGTTGGAAACCTCTGCTTTACAAATAAAATTCCTAAAATTATGTTTGAATTGTAAGTTAAATCTCATCCTCCCTTTGACTCACACAAAGTTTTGTGGGTAGTTATGCTCATTTTTGATAGATTTTCACATGGAAATCCTACAACTCATCTTCTTCATCAGATGTAGAAAGTAAGCCCCCACAATGACTCTCTTATTAAAGGAACTATGTAATTTCTTTTGTAAAATCAAGGAATCCTTTGCTGGAGTGTGAATGCTCCCCACTTCACAAAAAGAACTCTATGTGACTTCTTTTGTGAAATCAAGGAACCTTTCAGTGTAGTGTCTAAATACTCCCTGGTATGAGTGGCCCTTACTTTATTATTCCTTGTGTAAAATCTGTCTTTTTTTCTTAAAAGTACTATTTATAGATTTTAAAATTTCATTTTTAAAAAAAATTTGAGTTCTAAATTCTCTTCCGTCTTGTTGTCCACTTGAGAAGACAAACAATATACACATGAAGTCATGAAAAACACTTCTATATTTGCCATGTTGCCAGACAAACAAAAAAGCAAGAAAAATAAAGTGAAAAAAATCATGCCTTAATCTGCACACTGATTTCAACATTTTTCTCTCTTGATGTGGATATCATTTTTCCATGGATCCTTTCAAATTGTCTTGGATCATTTTGTTGAGCAGAGAAGCTAAGTCTTTTACAATGTTATCCTGGTTCTGCTCACTCCACTTTGCATAAGTTCATTTCAATCTTCCCAAGCTTTTCTGAAACCATCCTCCTTGTCATTTCTTATAGCAAAATAGTATTTCATTATCTTATCCTTGTTCAGCTATTTCCCAGTTCAAAGGAACTCCCTCAATTTCAAATTCCTTGCCCCCTCAAAAAGAATTGCTATTAATATTTTTGTATAAATAGGTTCTTTCCCCTTTTCTTTTAACTCTTTATAGACCTAGGCATTTGCACAGTTGTAAATTGTTCTCCAGAATGGTCATGCCATTTCACAATTCCTCCAGCAGTGAATTAGTGTACCTATTTTTTCCACTTACCCTTTAGCATTTATCATTTTCCTTTCCTGTTATGTTAGTCAATATGAAGTGTTACATCTGAGTTGTTTTAATTTGCATTTCTCTAATTAGTAGTGATTAAGAGTATATTTCACCTGATAATTGATAACTTTGATTTCTTTTCCTGAAAATTGCCTTCCTTTAATCATTCATCATTTGGGGAATGTCTCTTGTTTTCATAAATTTGGTGCAGTCATGTATATATTTAAGAAAAATGCTATCTTTTATCAGAAAAACTAATAAATGTTTCCCCAAGTTCCTGCTTTCCTTCTAAATTTGGCTGTATTAGTTTTGTTTCTGTAAAATCTTTTCAATTTCATGTAGTCAAAATTATTTTATTTCCCATGTTCTGCTCTGTTCTTTATTATTCCTAAACCCTTCTTTTATCCATATATGTCAGATAAATTTTTCCATGCTCCCCTAATATACTAATAATATCATCCTTTATATCTAAATCATGTACCTATTTTTACCTTATTTTGGTATATGGTGTGAATTGTTAGTCTATACATGGTTTCTGACAAATTGCTTTCCTGTTTTCCTAGCAATTTTTGTCAAATGGTGAGTTCTTGCCTCATAATCCTGCATCTTTAGGTTTATCTTACTGCTGTTGATTGTGTATATTGACCACTATACTTCTTATCCAACACCAGATTCTTTTGGTTTTACCACTTTGTAATTTAATTTTAAATCGAGTACTGCTAGATCATCTTCCTTCATAGTTACTTTAAAATTCCTTTTATATTCTAGATCTTTTGTTTTACAAAAGAATCTTATTTTTTTAGTTCTATAAATCAATACTTTGCTAGTGTTTGGTATGACTAGGATTTTAATTTTTATTATATTGATTCAGTCTTTTTGTTATTGAGTCATTTCAGTCATATCTGACTCAGTAACCCCATTTGGGATTTCTTGGCAAAGAAGCTAGAATAGTTTGCCATTTCCTTCTGCAGCTCACTTTACTGATAAGGAAACTAAGGCAAATGGATTTAAGTAACACAGCTAGTAAGTAACTGAGTCCAGATTTGAACTCATAAAGATAAGCATTTCAATTCTAAGCACAGTGCTTTATCAGCTTTGCCATCCATCTGGCTCAGCCTACCCATAAGCAATTACTATTTCTCTAATTGTTTAGATGTTGTTAATTGCATGAAAAATGTTTTGTAACTGTGTTCATATAGTTCCTAGGTTTGTCTTGAAAGGTAGACTCTCAAGTGTTTTATATTGAATGGAATTTCTCTCTCTCTCTTTCTTCTAGGTTTTGTTTATATTAATTAAAAATGCTGATGATTTATGTGTGTTTATTTCATATCCTGCAACTTTACTAAAATTGTGAGTTGTTTTGATTAGTTTTTTAGTTGATTCTCTAGGGTTCTCCAAGTATACTATCATATCATCTGCAAAGAGAGATAGTTTTGTTTCCTCATTGTTTATTTGATTCTTTCAATTTCTTTTTGAAATGTCTTAGCATTTCTTTTTAAAAATATTTATTATTTGCTACATATAAATACTAAGTTAATCCCCTTCCTCCACACTCCCCATTAGAGAATGCTGCATTTGACAAAAAGATATATGTATATGTAAAAAATTATGTCTTCCTCATTCCTGTTCGGTTCTTTCTCTGGAGGTAGACATACCCAAGTCATTCTTGAAAATATTTCTGTTGCTGTATTTGTAATATTCTCTTTGTTTTTCTCATTTCACTCTTCCTAATTTCATGTAGGTCTTTCCAGTTTTCAAAAATTAACCTGTTCATAATTTCTTATGGCACATTAATATTTCATCACAATCAAATGCCATGATTTGCAAAGCCATTCCCCAATTACTGAACATCCCTTCTATTTCCAGTTTTTTTTACCAGTACAAAGGGAACTACTAGAAATATTTTAGAACATATAGTTATTTTCCATCTTTTTTGATCACCTTAGGAAATAAAATTAGTAGTGATATTTCTAAGGCAAAAAGTACGCTAAGTTTTACAACTCCCTGAAGAAATTCCTCTCCAAAATAGTTGGATCAATTCATAGCTCCACCGAAAGTGTATTAGGGTCCCGATTTTTTTCATATCCTCTCCAACATTTATCATTTTGCTCTTTTATCATTTTAACCAATCTAATAGGTGTGAGATGATCTCTCAAAGTTGTTTTGATTAGCATTTCTCTAATCAATAATGATTTAGAGTATTTATTCATAGTTATATATAGCTTTGATTTCTTTATCCCCAAACTGTCCATATCTTTTGACCATTTATCATTTAGGGAATGGCTTTTATCCTAATATGTATTTGACAAAGATCTCTCTGTAATTTAAATATGATATCTCTCTATGAGAAATTGTCTATAGTGATGGGCAAACTTTTTAAAGAGGGGGCCAAAGGAAAGGAAATGCTCATCTGTCTGTCTGTTTCTAAGTCAACTCTTTCAAAGTTTCATTGTGTTGTATCCTACTCATTGTATTCATCAGATTAGGAATAATGTCGCAGGCTGGATAGAACATTTCAGGGGGTGGCATCTGGCCCATGGACTGTAGTTTGCCCATCACTGGTCTATAACATTTCCCCCATCTTAATGGTTATTTTTTTCCAAATCTTGGCTTATTGGTTTTATTTGTACAAAATCTTTTCAATTTAATGTATTCAAAATTATCCATAACTAACATTTATATATATATCCTTGCTTAACCTCTGATCTTATTTTGAAGGCTTCTAGTTTATTTCCATTATAGATAAAGCTTGTTCTTCTCTAAAGATAAGTACTACATATCACTTTAAGAAGAGCTATATTCATTGCTCTTTTTCTTAATGTTTTTGATAGAAATGGATGCTATTTTGTCAAAAGCTTTTCCTGCATATATTGATATAATCATTTGGTTTTTGTTATTTTGTTTATTGATGTGGTTGATGATGCTAATACTTTACCTAATATTGAATCAGCCTGAATTACTGATATAAATCTACATGGCCATAGTGTATAATCTTTATGATGTATTGTTGTAATCTCCTTATTACTAATTTATTAAAATGTTTACATTAATATTCATCAGGTAAAATGACCTATAGTTTTCTTTATCTGCTTTTTCTCTCCCTGGATTAGGTATACAAATTATATTTATGTCATAGAAGGAATTTGGTTAAAATTCTTTTTCATCTATTTTTAAAAATAGTTTATATAGTACTAGAATTAATTGTTTTTTAAATATTTTGTAGAATTCACTTGTTAATTCTCCTGATGCTGGGGATTTTTTCTTACAGAGTTCATTTGTGGCTTATTCAATTTATTTCTAAAATAGAATTTTTAAGTATTTTATTTCTTCAGTAAATTTAAGCAATTTATATATTTTTAAATATTCTTTGAGATTTTCAGTTTTATTGGAATAATTGGGCAAAAAAGCTCATAATAATTGCTTTAATTTTAACTTTATTGGTGGTGCATCCACCCTTTTCATTTTTTATGCTGATAATTTGCTTTTATTATTTCTTTTTATATCAAGTCAACCAATTGTTTATCTATTTATTGTTCTTTGCTCAAAATCAGAGGCTAGTTTTATTATTATTTTAATGAGTTTTTACTATCAATTTTATGATTCTTACCTTTGATTTTCAGGATTTCAATTCTGATTTTTTACTGGGAGTTTTTATTTATTTATTCTTTTCATAGTTATTTTTTAGTTGGCTGTCCAATTCATATGATATGCCCTTTCTCTCTTTTATTGATAAAAGCATATATATATATATATATATATATATATATATATATATATATATATACATATTCCCTTAAGTACTGCTTTGATTCTAGCCCATAAATTTTGGTGTGTTGCCTCATTTTTGTCACTCTCTTTAATGAAATTATTGATTTTGTCTAAGATTTATTTTTTGATACACTCAATTCTTTAAAATACGCTTTTTAGTTTCCAATTAATTTTTAATTTGTGCTTCCAAGGTTATTTTTGAATACAATTTTTATTGGATTATAGTCTAAAAAGGGTATATTATAGTCTAAAAAGGGTATATTTAATATTTAATACTTTTGTTTTTAGACATTTATTTATGAGGTTTTTAAGGCTTAACACATGATCAATTTTTGTGAAGTTGCCATGTACAGCTGAGAAAAAGGTATACTCTTTTATATTCCCATTCAATATTCTCCTGAGGTCTATCAAATCTAACTTTAAAAAAATTTATTCATCTCCTTGATATCAATCTTATTCATTTCATAATTATTTTTATTATATTAGCTCTGCCTACCCATGATCAATTCATATTCTCCAATTGTTTAGATCCATCTTTGAGTGAAAAGTAGTTAATAATTGTGTTCCTATAGTTCATTGGTTTGTCTTGACAAGTTGACTGCCAAGTATTTTATATCATCTGGAGTTATTTTAAATACATTTTTCTTTTAATCTCTTCCTGATGGCTTCTTTGGGTAATATTTTGAAATGCTCATGATTTAAGTGAGATTATTTTATATCCCGCAACTCTATTAAAGTTGCTAATTGTTTCAGTTAATTTTTAATTTGTTCTATAGAATACCTCACCTCTCTCCACATTCACACTCACCTTCTCTTATCCCTTTCATTTCCTAATTCCCTTTTGGATAAGAGAGATTTCTATACCCAACTGAGTGTGTATATATATTCTTACCTCTTTTAATCAATTTAGATGAGAGTGAGGTTCAAGTGTTGTCCTCCTCTTTCCATTTTTTTGTCTGCTGAAAAACTATTCCTCAAATACCTCTTTTATGAGAGATAATTTCCCCAATTTTCTTCTTTTTTCTCCCTACTCCCAGCACACTCCTCTTTCTTACTCTATATTTTTTAGATAATCCTTACATAATTTACTCACTCCCATGCTCTCTATGTGGAGTCCTTCTAACTGTTCCAGAAATGATAAATTTCTTAGAAGTTGTATGTATCATCTTCACAAAAAGGAATGTAAATTGAGGATCTTATAATTTCTCTTATTTACCTTTTAATGCTTCTCTTGAGCCTTGCATTCCCTAACAGGACTGATGCCGCATGCCTTTGACTCTGGTTTACGCTTATTCCCATTGTATCAACCCACTCCAATCAAGATTGTCCTCTAATAAAATACCTAGTGAGGTTTGTTTTGTTTTTGTTTTGTTTTTAAGAGAGAAGAATCACATTGAATAAGAGTGAATGGTGGCCACCTGCACTTGTGAAGAAAGATTGCACAACCATTTCAGAAACTTTTCTTAAAGTATATTATATCTGAACATAGTTTGAATTTATGTGCTACGACTTCTGATTTGACAGACACTAATTATACTTTAGTCTAGACTACCTGAACAGCCTAGGAGCCCTGATGGGTGCAGAGGGCAGAGCAAATACTCCTGTTGTCCATCTGCAACACTACCCCAAAATGCCTCCAAAAACCATAGACCCTACCAATGCCCCCAGAACTGTCCCTAACCCAACCCATTACAAATATAATTATAAAATGTTTAACAAAATAGATGAAATAGAATATAACAATGTTATTTTGTGGTCTTCTAAGTCAATATGCCACCACAGGAATCCTATTTGTGTTTGACAACACTGATCTAGACTATTTAGACACTTCATTCTAAAGAGGAAGACACTGGCATCCAACCAGAGAGGTAGAGTGAGTTGCCTACGGTCACAGTGATAATAGGAAGCACAGCAAAGATTTAAGCCCAGGTCTTGTGACTACAAATCTTGAATTCTTTCCATTATTAAGTTCTGTGTATCTTATTCTTTTATGAGCCTGAAATTTATTTTAATGGAAACCAAGATTACCTCTCTTCTCTACTTCTTGCTGCCTCCCTGTGTGAAATTATTATTTAATTGTCATAACATGCTGTCTAGCACAATAATCCCAATTTATTTTTTCTTAGCAATAATTCTGAAAGGGATAGACTATACTGGCCAAATCCATGTACAATAAATACCATTGCAGGCCAATTATTTGTATAGCAAAAACACTTCCAAATAATTATGTTGTCATTATCCCCATTTCCCACCCCTTCACCCCAGCCCATGATGTACTGGAATTATTAAAAGCCCGAGGTTTTGATTGAAACTGTCTCCAGTTTGAAAACCAAGGTAAGGGTGGGAATGTTAGGAGAGCATAGAAATTTCGCATAGGTAGCGATCAGGACATTAATAATAATAGCACATATTTATATGGTGTTTTATATACATTACCATTTGAACCAAACAACAACCCTAGAAGGAAAGTGGTGATATTTCCAATTGATAAATGAGGAAATTGAGTTTCAGAGTGGATCAAAGAAATTCCTAGGGCCATGTAGCAAGTATATGTCTAAGGAGGGATTAAAATCTGGGTCTTCATATCTCCAAATCCAGTCCCTAGCCATTATAGCATACTCCCTCTCTTTTTTGTTACAAATTAGAACAAAGTCAAGAACTGGATAGATGATTCATGGACCAATTAAATTGGAAGTTAGGGACAGTATTTCAACAAGAAGCAGTATCAAAACCAGGAACCAGACAGACTAGAGACAAAGCAATAGTATGACCAGCAGAAACTCTGCAGTACTTCTGCTTCAAAGGTGAGTGATGCTTTCTAGCAAAACCTAGAGGACACCTAGGCTTGCACCATGCATGGGTTGAGGCTGACGTGATTGGGGATGTAGACTCGAAGCTACCACACCAATGCAACTATCAACAGTATGGAAGTTGGTCGTGATCAATGACACATGATAAAACCAGTGGAAATGCGCATCAGCTATTGGGCAGGGATGTTGGGGGTGTGAAGGGGAGGGTAGGAGCATGAATCATGTAACCATGTTAACTTTTCTAAAAAATAAATATTATTAAACAGTCAAAAAAACCAGGAACCACATCAACATGTGAGCTAGAGTTCAGGAGAATAACAGGAAAAACTTGTCATTAGTAAAGTAAAGGTGAAGGTGTAAAGTTGGATGGAGAGTTGTCTTACTTTGATGGATTCAATTGACCTATGGATACACGTTTTATATTTGGATATAGAAAGCTAGTCTCACTTTTAGTTTCTTCTGAAACAAGAGTACTCTCATTTCTATTACATTGTTTTCCATGGCCATAGCCAAGTGCATATGGCATTGGGCAACCCTAGTTGCTTCTTTTAAAACATAGTTGGTATATTAAAATTCAAGGATAGCAAAATAATGTCAACCATCCATTAGTACAGGATAAACTGGCTTCTCCAGCAAATTGTGTAGTTATCCATGATCTATTTTTTGTCTTTAATCTTTCCCTATTAAATCCTTCTCTGCTTCCTACAAATATGCCCACGTATCTCCCATCCTTAAGAAATCCTCATTTTATCTTTAGCTATAATCCTATTTCCGTTTTCTTCTTTGTGGCTAAATTTCTTTTTTATTTTTCCTTGTTTTTCTTAACTTGTGTATATCATTCTTTCCAATTTCTATTGCTGATATCATTGGTATTTTTGTTTTTTAAAAATAATTTGTTTATTTAGAATATTTTTCCATTGTTATGTGATTCATGTTCTTTTTCTCTTCTCTTTCTTCCCTCCTCCCAGAGCTGATGAGCAATTCCACTGGGTTACATGTATCATTGTTGAAAACTTATTTCCATATTATTAATGTTTGCAATAGAGTGACCATTTAAAGCCAAAACCCCCAATCATATACCCATTGAACCTTCTGATCAATCATGTTTTTCATCTGTGTTTCTACTCTCACAGTTCTTTCTCTGGATGTAGATAGTATTCTTTCTCATAAGTCCCTCATAATTGTCCTGGGTCATTGCATTGCTACTAGTAAAGAAGTCCATAATATTTGATTGTGTGTGGCTAAATTTCTTGAGAGAGTCATCTACGATAAGTACCATCACTTCTCTGGTCCTCTCCCTTTTTTTCTTAAACCACCTAATCTGGCTTCTGATTTCATCATTCCAATGAAACTATTGTCTCAATATACTAATGATCTCTTAATTGCCAAATGTGATGACTTTTTCTCAGTCCTGATCCTTCTTGAACTCTCTATAATATTTGACCATGCTTTTTTTCTGTTGGATACTGTCCCCTCTAGGTTTTCACAACACCTCTCCTAGTCTTCCATTTTTTTTGTTAGGGTACTTTTCATCTCCTTTGCGATAGATAATTGTTCATCCATGTCATGGCTTCTAATCAAGGATATCCCCCAATGCTCTGCATTGTCCTATTTCTCTTTTCTTTGTTAGTAGTTCACATTGTAATCTCATCAGCTCCCATTGGTTTAGTTTTTGTCTATATATAAATGATTCTCTTATTTTTATACTTGGTCCAAATATTCCTACTTTGCTGTAGTCATACATCTCCAAATACCTCTCCAATCGGATTTGTGGTAAGCATCTCAAGTTCAATGTGTCCAAAGTAGAACTCAATATTTTCGCCTGCTAAGCCCTCATCTGTCAGGGACATCCTCCTAGTTATTCAGCTCCCCAATTTCAGCATCATTCTCAGCTCCTCATTGGAACTCCCCACATATCCCATCTTTTGCCAAACCTTATCATTTATACTTTCATGACATCTGTCCTCTACATCCCTTTTTCTCTATTCATGCGGCTACCACCATAGAACAAGTTTCATCATCTTCAACTGGACTACTGCTATAGTCTTCTGTTCTCTTTGTCTCAATTGTATTCCCAATTCATTCTCCACCTCTTTGCCAAGGAGATTTTTTTTAACATTAGTCTGACCATATCACTCCCCATTCCTACCCCTGTTCAAAGAGCCCTATTCTCCCTATTTCTTCTTGAGAAAAATATAGATCTTTCTGTTTGGCATTTACAGGTCTTCATAACATAGATTCTTCCTAACTCTCCAGATTTCTTACCCTTATTCTCCTCCAACAACACTTATCTTCCTTGAACACAATACTTTATCTCCATGCTCTATGCCATTGCCCTGATTATATACCCTTTGCCTGAAATGCTCTCCCTCACACCTCTGCATCTCAATTTCTCCACTTTTTTTTAGAACTCTTCTCAAATCCCATTTCTTAAAGGAGGTCTTTCTTGTTCTTCCACTGCCCTGGCTGCCACCTTGCAGAGTACCTTCATATGATTCTCTCTCTCTCTCTTTCACTTATAGACACATATATATAATTCCCCCCCCCCTAAAATGTACATGCTGGCTCCATTTAAAATGTGCCCTCTTTGAAAACAAGAATTGTTTCCCCCCTTTTTCTTTGTCTAGATGAAGCTTAGCTTAGAGTCTAGTACCTAATACTTAATTGCTGTTTTCCTTCATTTTCAAAGAAGATCAGTAGGATCACAGAATGGAGTCTTAATTTGTTTATGAAAAAATGCTCATGTACTAAATACCTGACCGCACATGACTTCATTTGTCTTGAATTTGAAAATAAGGGCAAGAGTGTGAAGATTTCAAAGGAAAGTGAGAGTAGTTTTTGAATGGCTTTGGCCAAAATGATATTGATATCTTCATTTAAAAGTATTTTATCTGAGTTATTGGATATGAAATTATTATCACATTAAGCAAGCAAAGGCAACTAAGTTGTTGGGTATGGTAAGGCTGTAGCTCTAGGAAGTAGTTCCAAGCAAGACATTGTTTTTCCTATGTTCAGCTACAGTAAAGGTGAGAGAAATGGAGCATCCATACTAGAGTTCTGTTCAAGACCGGCCAGTTACATTGAAGGTTGTTTTTCAAAGAATGAGAGGAACTCATATTAGCCCTTTTTTTTGAATGAGTAGCACTGCTTCAGGGATCTGATGTTCTTGCATTTCCTTGTGTACCTGTATACTCTTATGTATGTGTGTGTATCTGTGTACTGTGAGTGTTTTATGTGCTGATCCACACTGCCAATCTCCCAAAGTTTGGAGCACAGAGAATAGCAATAAGTTTGGCAGGAATATATCTTAATTTAGGAGTCAGAAAAAACTGAGCCATTGGCATTATCTTCTTATTCCTTCTCTTTTGTCTCGAGTATGCCTATATCAGAAGTCATGGGTCCCTAGTGGCTATTGACTGGATTATCTGACAAATACATCATGAAATTTCAAATCAAGATTGTCCAATTGCAATAAGACAAAAGTAAAGAGCTTGTCTTGGGAAACTCATGAATATACTATATACTCAAATGCCACAAATAATTTTGTGTAGTTAAATTACAGATGTTGTAATCATTCTGCAACTTACCCAGATGTGACTCCTACAAGTCTGGCATGTGTGCAAGATGGAGAAATAAACATCTATTCTCTAACATAACTTAAAATTTTGACACCAAGCATGGAATTCAGTTCAATTCAATATGTTAAGCAGAATGTATATTTGATATAGAATCCATTCCCACCCAAATATTCCAATTAGAGAATACTCCTATCCTGAATCAATATTCCAACTGCTCACCTAAGCCCTGAAATGCATTTTATGTCCCCAAGATTGAGCTAAAGCCAACATTATAGCTAGTTCTGTCTGTGCTATGTTATATAGAAACAGATATATTTTTATGTAAAACATGATAATCTAGGACCTTATTAACCAGAACCCCACAGTTATCCATATTTGGTTTTCACCATACTTCATTTTTAGGGATCAAATGATAAGAAAACAAGATTATATTCATTTAGCAAGTACAATGTATAAAGAAGCAGGAGCATAGAGAAAGTAAATTGATATTCTCTCCATAATTTAAGTTTATTTCTGATTCCATCCTTTTGTATAAAAAACAAGGCAGCAGAAGTTAAGACTTCTTGGACCTAATTTGTCCTTAAAAGGAAAGGACAGCTATCTCTGTAAAGTTGCCCAATATGCCTCCTCTCCTCTTCCCAGAGAAGAGATTCTTCCAAGATGGGAACCAGAAACAAGCCCAGCTGACATGGTTCAGATCAGTGATACTAAGCCAAGTCTGTTCTGAAATCCCTCAACATCGCTTGCTCCCACTCTGGCATATTCCACATAAAATTCTAAATTCACCAAGCTATGAATTCCAACTGTCAGAAACCCCTATGAACATACCTTACTTTGAATGACAGCAACTTCCCAGGAACAGCAAAATCAAGGCCACTGGCTCATCATTGCTATTTATCCTAGTTTTCCCCCTTCTTTTGTGGTATTCACAATATCCTCATACCACAGCTTGCCATGATCACTGAATCTCTACCACCCTCTTCCACTCCATGCTAGACCAGTATCAACTAACTTCTGTGCCACATACCAGCAGAGTAGACAAGGCATTGGTTTTAAAACCTAGAAAAACTGTGTTCAAATCCTACCTCAGTCATTTAGTAGCTATGTGTCCATGGACAATTAACTCTCTCACAACCTCAGTTTCCTCATCACTAAAATGGGGATAATAATATTTGCTTTACTATTTTACAAGGTTGTTATAGGGGGAAATGCTTTGCAAATCTTAAAGAATTGTAGTCATATAAATTATAAATTATTATAAAGATTAACATTACTTTTGAACAATTCTATATAATCCTGTAGGACTATAATCATTCCTCTGACCAGCTACACCCAATATTGTAACATCCCAATTTAATAATTTCACCATCAAATAATAAATATGATAACTTTAAATCTTTTCTTTAAAAAAAAGTTAAAAAAAATTTTTTGCTAGGTATAAACTATATAATACATTTTATATGGCACAGTGGATAGAATGATAGGCCTGGAAGCAGAAGACTTCTCTTCCTGAGTTTAAATCTGGCCTCAGATTTACATTACTAGCTGTATGTCCCTGGACAAGTCACTTAACCCTGCTTTCCTGTTTCCTTATCTTTTAAATGAACTGGAGAAGGAAATGGCAAACTATTTCAGTATCTTTGCTGAGAAAACTCTAAATGGAGTCACGAAGAGTTAGACATGACCAAAATGACTGAACAATGAAAAATCTTCCCTGTCCTACCCATATATATGTGTATATGTGAATAAATAAATATGTGCATGCATGCATCCTTATTTGTGAAAGCTAGAGGCATACAGGTCACTGCATATCCAGAATCCATAGTGTGCGACTAGGATCATTGGAATTTATCTGGAAGCAACCTTAGACAATATCTAATAGAATTCTCTCTCCTTTTACTGTAAACTCTGGAGTTTACTTCTATTGAACTATACACTAAACTGTTTAAAAGTGAGGTAGCTGTACAGTAATAAATATGTACTGAATATTCTGTGAGAGTTCATAGGTGATAGATGCCTGTTTCCAAGTTGTTTAAACTCTAAATAGGGAGACAACTCCCAATGCCTGACAGTCAGTGATGGAAATCAGAATATAATAAATACGTAGTTTTGAGAAACAGCCATGGGAATTCTGTATATTCATAGATTTGCCATTTGAAAAGTATATTTGAAATCTCTAAATATATTTGTTCCTCAATGTGGTAGGCAAGGTTGGTGTTATCACTCACATTTTAGAAGAGAGGACATTGAGGCTCAGAAGCTTATGTATCTTACCCATAGTTACACATTTGGCACATCTGTTACAGGGGTAGAGCCAGAATTCAATCCCAAGACTTGCGAGTCCAGATCCAGAGCTCTTTTGACTACAACACAGCTGTCTCAGAAAGATGGTAGCTGTCCAAAGTTAGCTTTAGTAAATACTTTAGAAGAGATGGCAACTGCCAGGAAGGAAACACATTCCTTTCTGGAAAATGTACCATTATGTACACTTATTTTATAAAATGAATTGTTTGTCTGATCGTGGATTAGAGCAAGGTCCTAAAAAAATCCAAACTACTTCAGATGTCAGGGACAACAATAAAGAGAATGAAATGTCAATTCTGGCTTGGAATGATGGCACTTTGAGCCCCATTGTTCTGTGATGACTGCCTGCTCAAAGCATATCATTGCAAACCTAGCCTGGGAAGGAGATAGAGATTCCACTGAATCGCATGGCCCTTTCGTCAGCCATTTCTATGTTGTCATGATAGGAGCAGTACCTTCTTTTCCTGCTTAAATCCAAAGAGAACCAGAAGATAGTAGAAATGTACTGGTCTAAGAGTGGAGAGACCTGGGTTCTCCTGTGGGCTGTGTTGCTTGAGAATTGTGAGATCATGGATCCCTTTAATGCTCTGGGCTTTAATTTCCATAACCATAAAATGATGGGGTTAAAATTATATCAATCTTTCTTAAATCATTGTGTAATTTCATTATGAATAATTTATTATGAACATAGAAAATTTTTCTTGATTTGAAAACATTTTTACATAAAGTTTTATGAGTGTATTTATATCATCCTCATTTCCCAGTGTATCTACTCCATCAAAAGAAACCATTCCCCTTTCAGAAAGAAAGGTGGGGAGGTACCCTCTCATTTTCTTTTTTAGGACCAAACTTGGCTATTATTATTTCATAGCCATTATACTCATTACTTTATTGTTTTCTTGGTTCAGCTTACTCCATATTGCATCAATTCATATAATTTTGATTTTTCCATGTTCGTTTTCATTGTATTCTTATAGCACTTCTTTTACTTCTTTTTAAAGCCCAGTCCTATTCCATTCCATTTATGTGCCACAATTGTTTAGTTGTTCCTCAGTCTAATTTGTTTCCTATTCTACAAAATTCTGACTATCAACAGGCTTTATTTCTTACAGTTATAAATTTTAAAACCTGACTTCTTGTTCTGTCTATCCCCCATTCCTTCCACCTCTTGTTCCAGGTTCCCACCCCTTGGGTCATTTCTGAGAGAGACTGAATCACAACCACAAATGGTAAAAAAAAAACTATCTGGGAGAAAAAAAATAGAATAATTTCTGTTCTACAAGATAGTTTAAATTTGCAAACTCTTTATTGCATGACCATAGCTCTTCTACAGTTCTTGCAAACCCTAAAATTTTCTGTTTCTAAGTAACAATTGGGAAGACAACATGAGGTAGTAGTTGAGTGAAACTTGATTGAGTGAAACTTGATTGGGTAACTCTGCCCAACTTTTAGGTAATTTAAAAAAAGAAATTTTCTTTTTTGAGGGGGGGCAGGATGGATGGATGGCATTATGATTCATTATTTCAAAGACATTCAAAGGAATTCCCTGTGTGAAAACTCCATCAACCAATGCCGAAGTGAATGAGTAATTTATGGACTTGGAGAATTGCCTTGTGCACTGATAAGTTAAATGATTTCTCCAGTCATACAGCCAGTATGTGTCAGCGTTTGAATCCAGGCCTTGACTTCAAGGACAGTTCTTTATCCATAGGTCTTCCTTATTCTGAAGACCAGCCATCTATTCACTATACCATGCTATCTCTTATGAACCTTAATTCTACATTTTCTGCTCTCAGACCTTAGCTCTCTCATCCTCCTACTTCATCTGCGGCTTTTCAGGATCGAATAAAACCATGCTGTCTCTCAAGGAAGAATACATTTAAAATAAAATATCTATCCTTGACATTAGGGAAAATGTTGTGATTGAATGGTTTTTATGGTTTAGATAACAATGTCTTAAATTTGTATAGAACCTTTCTCCCAATGAAAACAGTTCTTTGTTCAGATTTTCAAATTTAAAACATTGATAAAGTAAGCTGCTAAAGTACCTTATACAACAGTGCAAGGAGGTGAGAATAAGGAAACAATCATGCTTCACACTGATACAAAGTGCTTTCCTATCCATTATCTTATTTCATCCTCACAACAACCCTTTAAGGTAAGTAGTATAAATATTATTATCCTCATTTGATAGATCAGGAAAAGCAAGGCATAGAAAGCTTCAGTGACTTCACAACATCACAACAATTCAGTGGAAGAGTGAAGACTTGACTCTAATTCATTTGTTGCTAAGTTTTAAAATCATGTTCATAGAAATCAGAACTAGAAAGGGAACATAAAGATCTGCTTTTTCTTTTTTCTTTCCTTTCTTCCTTACTCCTTCTCTTTTCTCTCCCTCTCTTCCTCCCTCCCTCCACCCCTCTTGCCATTTTCAATTAATTTCAACACATCAAAAATAATAAAATTATTTCAATTACTCCCTCTAAATTCTCATCCAAATTTTTGTCCATGCCATTTATGCTTATTTTTTCATATGAACATAGAGTATATTCCATTAATCTAGTTGTGCTTTTTTGGCCTAATTTTGTAAAGCTCTTAATAGATTTCTTTGCCTTTCTAATAATAGATTTTAAAAAGATGAGGAATATGCACGATTTCCTAATATTAGAATGAAAACTCTACCCTCAAATGGGTCGTTATTTACAGTTAATTTTTTTTCAATTGACAAGCATTTATTTTCCTCCTTATTTACCTACCTCTACTGGGTAGGGGAAAGAAAAACAAAATATTTACAATGAATATGCATAGGCAACCAAAAAAAAAGATCATCCATTGGCCATGTTCAAAAATGTGTCTTCTTCTGCATAATTAACTCTGATGACCTCTTTAGTCAGGAGGTGAATAGTATTCTTCATCACAGAACTTCTAGAATCATGGTTGATCATTATTGTGTTGATCATAGTTCATAAGCCTTTCAAAATATTTTCCTTATTATGGTATTGTTATAATATAAATTATTTATCTAGTTCTGTTCCCTTCATTCTGTATCAGTTTATATAATTTTCCCCAATATCTTCTGAAACTGTCACTTGATTATTTCTTATAGTGCACTTACTCCATTATATTCATACAGCAAAATTTGTTCAGCCATGTTTCAAGTAAAGACATCCTCTTGTTATGTGCCATCATGAAAAAAATTGTGTGTGTATGTGTGTTTTGTTTTGTTTTCTCCCCTCCCTATACAGACACTGTTATTAGCTACTATTGTTTTGGGATATCATTGGGACAACCATGGGAATTTCATATCTTCTGACCTATCATGGTTCACAAGCTCATTTTATGGCTAGAGGTACAGGGGAGATACAGAAGCTCTTCTTCCCACTCCAATTCCAAACTATTGCATCTCAGGGATTAGACTAAACTATTCTTGACTTTTGGCTGGCCCGGTGCCAAATCTGAATTGGCTTGCTATATTATACAGTGGTTCCCAAACTTTTTTGGCCTACCGCCCCCTTTCCAGAAAAAATATTACTTAGCGCCCCCTGTCACATACTATCACCGCCCCCTTACAGTTATTCACCACCACCAAATGCACCTATGGTCATCACCGCTCCCCTGGATTGTTGCAGCACCCACCAGGGGGTGGTGGCACCCACTTTGGGAATCAATGATATTATACAATAACCTACACAGCATAAGAATATCTTTTCAAGCAATCCCAATATATACTTCCTGTGGTTTATCATTTCATTTCAACCAGTGACCTAAGGAACTCTATTCTTTCCTAGTTTTATTAATATGTGGTTTAGACTTAGTTTAATGCTATTGATTGATTCAATAGAAGTATTCTCATTTGATACTATTTCAGGGCTGTGTTATTTTGCCAGTTATGTCATTTGGGATATAAGTAGTTGAATGTTTTCTTCAGTTGATCTTTAACCTTTTATATAGATGGAAAAACTGAGGCTAACAGTAGATGTGACTTTCTCAAATGAGCAAAAACAGAGATGAAAATGTGAACTTAGATTCCCTCATCTTTAGTGTAGCATTCATTTTGCCAAGCTACATTTCCTTCATTTGCAGTGGAGAAAAAAAGAATATATAATTGACTGTGAAGATGTCAAATTTCATCAAATCTCATAACTCTTGTTTTATAGCTAGTAGAATTTCTGCCTTCTCTGTGAGTCCATGCCTAATATTCCTGAGGCTTGAACTAGGAATTTAAGGCAAACACTATGGTAGGGTTTTTACTTGACACTTTTCTTAATAAGACTTTTAAAAGTCTTTTTTTGGTTTTGTTTTGTTTTAAGAGTTTATATAATTTCAAAAAATAAGTGATAAATTAGGTTGCTAATGCACCTTATAGAATCTGAGGCCTCCAATGTAAGGAATTTTCAGTTTAGCTATAATCCTATAAGAATGAAAACATGGCAGTATGAGTTTCTATATTACACACCTTATAAGAAGAAACTAATAAGGTGATATATCGTATCCAAAATGTGTTAGATACTTTAATCCCCAGATGAAGCAGGAGGATGCAGTGAGTTCTGAGAACATTAAATATAGAGTTAATAGATCCCCAGCTGATGTAGACTCTGAAACAAAGAAGGCTCCTTGGGGGTCAGCTACACATGAACATAGATCCCATCCAGTACATACTCAGCAAATGGTCTTTCACCTCTAGAGGAAGAACTTGCTGATCCCTAAAGTAGCCCAATTCTGTTTTGCAGTAGCTTCGATGGTTATAAAGTTGTTCAGGCTTTCCCCTTTTACCAAGCCTTAGTTTCCTTCTTTGCAACTTCTACCAGTTGATTTTCTTTCTGTGTTTGTGACCCTGCAAGCAATGGCTAAAATCCTTTCCTTGCACTTGCCTTTCAACAACTTGAACACAGCCTTTATTCTCTCCCCACTAAATATCTTCTACCCCAATCTAAATATCCCCATTTCCTTAAACGTATCCCAGAAATTTAGAGTGAGAAGGTATGACTAGAGAAAAAGGTATACACAGGAGGAATGAAAAAAAAAAAGCAGCATGAGTATAATAGGAGAAGACAAGGCTGCACTCTTGTGTCACTTGACTTTCTCTACCATGTCACAAAAACCCTTTCACCTTGGAAATTCACCAGGCCCCTGGACTTCACACACTGGAAGTGCCCTCTGCTCTTTATCCTCTTTCTATGAGAGGTTGCTCCAAGAACCTTTAAAGAAGGATACTGGAGCCAACTGTATCTTTATTCCTTTCCAAGCTGCAGTCCTCAATGTTTCTCTACCATGCTGCCATTCAGATAACTCCCAGTTTCCCATCTTTCAGCTTCCATTTTTCTATTATCTTTCTCCATCAGGATGTAAGCTTCTTGAGGTCAGAGATTTTGTTTCTCTAACTGTATTTATATTTATGGAACTTTGTGTGATGCTTGGCATAGAGTAAGCTCTTAACCTAAATGTTCACTTGCCATGGTCTCATGGCCATCTTCTAGATGTTCTCTAGCTTATCAACATCCTAATTTAAATTTGGCATCTAGAACTGACCAAAGTGTTGTAGATGTCATCTAGCCATGGCCAATAATAGCAGGAGTATTGTTTTCCTAGTCCCTATCTCTTTCTTAATGCAGTCTAGTATTACATAATATCACTTTCTGGACTGCTACCTCAAAATGTTTGCTTTTATTGATGTTTGGTTCTCTAAAACAGAGGTGTCAAGCTTGTGGCAAAGGGACCTCAAAACTTCCGAGTCCTCAGAAGCCAAATAAAAATGTAACTGGGAAATGTTTAATAAATTTAAAATAGAATATTAATTATGGTAATTTATAGTTTTCTAAGTAATTCTATTACTTGCTGGGATTTTTTTCTATTTGAATTTTACATTTCTGGTCTAAAACAGTGAAATACTATTCAGACAAGCTTTTATATAGTTCTTTTTCTATGTTATGCTACTGAAGGTGATTCCATGAAATTGAGCCTAACTTTACATTTATCTCAATTAAATTTCATTTCAGGAGATTTGGTCTACCATGGTAGATTCTGATTCCGTTTAGTGTATTAGCTATCTCCTGTAATTTTAAAATTCATAACACCTTGCAGTTTATATAGCATTTTCCTATACTTCCTTCTTGCCCTTCCTATTCTTTGAGATATACCAATTCTCTGTAGGATGATAGACAAGGTTGAAGAGAGGAAGAATTATCATTAAAAACTTATCATCCTAAGAATTATATAGACTATGATCTCTATAAAGATTTCATTGAAACTTTTACAATTTGAATTTTGGCTTTCCTGGTACATAATTCAGATTTAAAACATGGCTCCTATGAAATTAATTGCCCCCTTATAATGTTGTTTCACCTAAAGTATTTTTCTAGGTTGGTTAACACCACCAGTGTTATGCTCTATGTCCTTGGTTTACATATCTGAAACTAAATTGAGTTTGAATTGGTGAACTTTAGGGTCCCTTCTGTTTTTAGAACTATGAAACTAACAAATTAATTGGCGTAGACTCTAAAATTCACTGTAGTTATTGATTATCTATTGAAGATGACATTAGATTTTTGAAGACTATACATGTAAAGTGCAAGTTGTGATAGGTCCTAAGTTCATAAAATATTTCAACTAGCAGCAAGGGAACCAGAAAAGGCAATAGATTTTGTCACTGTGATTTAACCAATAGCCTAGTGGTTTTAGCCTCGGCTTTGTCTCCTTGTTTGTTTATAAGATCTTAGGATTTCTAATTGGAAAAGACTTTGGGAATCATCTAATCCAATACCTTTCTTTTACATATGTGTTGGTGGTTGTTCTTCATACTTGAAGAGGACCAAAAATGGCATCACAATATCAGGGTCAAAGTATAGTGTGTCTCCTCAGACCAACACAGACTTGGAGAGCTTTATAACTGGGTGGGCACCATGAAAATTTGGGAGATCATATTTCTAAATTTGTATATCTAACATTCTATTTAATGCAATTCTGCTTTACTCATATGTCACAAAACCTTCTTTGATATAGTTATGCTATGCTGGATGGTCTTGGGCCAGTGCTTTCTGTCTCATAATTAATAAGAAAGCTCTTCAGAGATGCATTGGAAAGTGTCCTTGGGTTTCTTCTTCTGACTTCTTATGAGTACTTGCCCAAAATAGTTTTCTAGGCAAAGTGTGCTTGGTTTTCAAACAATGTGGCCAGCCCATCAGAATTTTGTTCTCCAAAGTAGAATTTAAATACATGGCCATTCAGCTCAGTATCCAATACCTTATCTTGCCAGGTGATCTTCAAATTCTTTCTAAGGCAATCCAAAAGGAAAAGATTCCACTTCTTGACATGGAGTTGGTAGACTATCCAGGTTTATTACAGGCATAAAACAATGAGATCAGCACATTGGTTCTTTAGACCTTTAATTTAATAGGCAGACTAATATCTTTTCTTTCCCATATTTCCCTTCACCTCCCAAACTACTGAAGTTGCTCTGGCAATTCATGCATCAACCTTATCTATGTGTATATCCCTGGAAAGCATAGTGCTGAAATAAACAACTTTACTCACAAAATTCAAATTTTCTCCATTTCTTTCAGTTGATGAGTATATGTATTATTGGTTCAGTGCTGATTGCTGGGGAAAACTCTGTTTTTTGGTTTGTTGTTAATTGTCAAGACAAAATTAGTACAAGTGGCAAAGAATTGATCCATATTTTATTGTATCTCAATCTTAGAGCCTTAATTGAATGCACAATCATCTACCGAATGTCCTGAGCCAAATCGCCCTTCACTTTAGTACTGTTTTGCATCCTTTTCAAGTTAAGTAATTTATTATCAATGCAGTAGATGACCTTGATGCTATTTTCATCTTAATTGAAGGAATCTGACAAGTAAAGCTCAAGGAAGTCATGAGACTTTGCCAAGATCACACACCAGTAAGTAGCCATGCTGGGATTAATATCTAGGTTCCAAATCCAGTGGTCTTGCTACTACATCACAATTCCCTACATAATAGTTTTTGGACATAGCAATTCATATTTCCCTCTACTAAAGTCTGAAGGGCTATATTAGTAGGGGAAGGCCCAGTCTGATGAAATGACAATTTCTCTTAAGAATTAGAATTAAAAATAAGATAGAACTATAGGATTAAGGTATTCTTTTTTTTATGATTTTGTTGGAGTACATAAATCCCAGAAATGAAGTAGTTTCCCTATAAAATGAGGAGTTTGGATAAGGTCTCTATGATCTCTTCTAGTTCTTATTCTTGTTGTTCAGTCATTTTTTAATCATGTCTGACTCTTTGTGACCACATTTAGGATTTTCTTGGCAAAGATATTAAACAGTTTACTGTTTCCTTCTCCAACTCACTTTACAGATGAGGGAATTGAGGCAAACAGGGTTAAGTGACTTATGGGTCACACAGCAAGTAGAGCCATAAGTTTTGCTTTCAATATATGCATTTGAACCTGGAATCATCTTTAGCTTCATCCTAAAGGTTCCTATGTACTCTATCCCATTTTGTACAACTTTTGCTTGAAGACCTGGACTTTGGAATTTATAGGAAAAGAAGGAAAAAGAGACAATGGAGTCAGTTATCAATATAGTCTCTGTCATTTTCTTTGCTTTAGCTCTGAACATTTGGTTTTTTAAATATACTTGTTGGTGACTAAATTAATTGGTTTTTAAATGTCTCTTATCAAGGAAGGAAAGAAAGGCCAAAGGTAGCAGCACAACTTCAGGCAGGCCTAGAAAAGGACAAAAAGGGGAATTTTTTTTCTATGCTTGTTTGTCATCTTTAATTCATTTTGTTATTTTTTATTAAAGGCTGAGTGTTTTGTATGTTCTGCTGCTCATTACTTTTTGCTTGTCTGATTGTTTTGTTAGTGATTATTAAGTTGAAGAAAAATTAAATTCTTTGTAGTTGGCATTCCATGAATAGCAGAATTTCTTGTCCTTATATTAAGTCCATATAATTATAGATTTAGAGTTCTAATGGATGCTAAAAGTTATCAAGTCCAATTTCCTCATTTTATATATAGAAGGAAACTGAGTCCAAGAGAGGTTAAGAGATTTGTTCATAACTATGCAAGTACTAAAGAGTAGAATTTGGAATTTAACCTAAATGCTTTGTCTCTAGATTCAGCCCCTTTCATTTTTACACACTTGTGGACTTAAGATTATTTCTTAACTTTGGTCTAAATGGCCTGCAAAGTTTCATTTTACACTGAGATTCTATAATACTAAGGATTAAGTAAATTTTAAATATCTATGATGTGATTAGTGCTGTCCAAGGTGCTGTTTGGAGATACAAAAGAGTAGCTTTCAGTTCTTGTTTTCAAAAAGCTTACAGTCTTCTTAAAGAGGTAGACCAAAGAGGAATAAAGCAGATTTTTAAAAAATACAACCTTATAAGCAGTAGTAGACTGAATGTGCAGAAATATTAGAAGAATTTCTGATTTCTTCAGTATAGAGAACTCCTACCAGGGCAGATTGCAACTAGAACATGTCAGTATGAGATCTAAGTACTTGAGAGCAGTATATAGGTGTTTCATGACTGGTAGAAAGTCATTATAAGCATCAGAGGCAGGATTTGAATGCCAGTTTTCATGACTACGCTCCCATAATCCTCATACACTGTCCTATATTGCTTCTATAGATATAGATTGAGTATATCAAGTGGCAAATGGAATAAAATTACACAATTATGAGTTCCCTTAATCCAACTCTCTCTATCTCATGTAGAATGTAGAAACCTCTTCAACATGACAATTTGTCATCCAGTTACTTCATGAACACTTCAGTTTTCAAGAGTAATAGGGAACTCACTAACCTAGTCTATTTTCGGAAAACTAAATGTTAGAAAAGTCATCCACATCTCAAGCCAAAATTGACTTTCCTTTTACTTCTACTCATTAGTTTTAGTTTTACATTGTGGAAGGACACAAAATCATTGTAAGCCTTCTTCCACACAGAAGGCTCTTCTTATTTTTGAAGAAAATTATCAATGGCTCCTTACCTTTTGTACCTATTCTTTTGACTAAATATTCCCAAATCCTTTCTTTTCCCCCCTCTCTTTGTATATCTTGTCTATTGATAAATTCTTTCTCTTCCATAGTTCCAACTTCTCTTTTGTATGAAGATCTCCCCAATATACATATATCTCTCATCATAATCTCTTTTTGGAGTACCATTCTCTAGCTGCTTACAGGACATTTTTATCTGGATATCCTACCAGAACCTCAAATTTAGAATGAGTTTATGATCTCTTCCTGAAAAGGTGGACCTTGAGACTCCAACTCCTCTCCCTCCTACCTCATCACAGGAAGAGGCAGGTCTTAAGGATACCAAAAAGCCCCTTCCTTCTACCACATGATTGAGTCACAGAAGTCTGAAATGGCATCTAGAGCTCACTCTTAATCAGGGTTCATCTTGGTTCCCAACTCTGCCTTTAATTCTATTATCTTTCATAAAGATCTTTACAAAAGAAGGGAGGATACAAACACAGGTTTATAGATGGGAGGATAAAGTATGCCTTGGAAGCTGTCTGCTCTTCAAAACCCAAGGTTTAAGAAAAGTTTCATGTAAAAATTATTACAATTCAATGTGAATTTTCCATATATGTCTACAACATTGAAATAATCCTCAAATCTGCACACTTTCTGACCTCACATATGCAACATGTGACTTATTTGCCCAGTCTTATTATGCTTTTTTCAATCAATCAATCAATCAATCAATCAGTAAACATATATTAAGAATCTATCATGGGCCAGGTACTATGCTTTATGTTGGATGATATCTCTTTCATCATCCCCTTGTCTCCACTCAGATGACAACTACCCAAGATCAGACCATCATCACCTCTTATTTGGACTCTTAAAAGAAATTCTTTATTGATCTTCCTTCAGTCTCTTCTTTCTAATTCATCCTCCACACAGCTGCCAAAGTCCTTAAGCACAGTTCTGACCATGACATTTTCATAATCAATAAGTTCCTATTGCTCCTTAGCAACTTTAAGATCAAATACAAATTTCTCTGTTTGGAATTAAAAGTCCTTCAACACCTGCCTCCATACTGACTTTCTAGTCTTCCCTTTCACTCATCCACAGAGTGGTCTGCCTAAAATCATCCATGTGTGCTCATAAGGATGGAATTCATTGGCCAGTCCCAGCCCCACCCTTTCCTCGTACATGGACATATTTTCCCCTAGTCAAATGTAATCTTGAAAGCCAAGACTGTTTCATTTTTATCTCAGAATTTCTTATGCGCAACACAGTGCCTGGAGTAAAGAAGATGCTTAATAAATTATTGTTGGGGAATAGTCATTTTCCAAACATGTACTGTATTGTTACAACTCTATGCTTCATTTTACTGCTTGCCCTATTAAATTCCTATTTATCCTTTGAAGCCCAATTCAAATGTTTCCTCTTTTAGGGAGTTGTCTTAGTCCATCATGTAGCAATGGCCCTCTATATCAAAACTCATACATCTTTTTGGTAACTTTTTTTTGGTGAATTTTGATCAAAGTTTTACTTATTTTTTAAATTATTTTTTCCATGTTTACATGATTAATTTTCTTTCCCTCCCCTGTCCCAGAGCAAAATAAGCCCTTATACTAGGTTAAACAAATTTTATCACTTATACCTATTTCCAAATTATTTATTTTTGCAATAAAGCAATCTTTTAAAACTAAAACCCCAAGTCTTAAGGCCATATAAACAACGCATGATAAATCATGCATTTTTCTTCTGTGTTTCTACTCCCACAGCTCTTTCTCTTCATGTGGATAGCTTACTTTCTCATATATCCCTTTGGATTGTCTTGTAGTAGCAAAGTCCATTACACTGGATTGTTCTTCAGTGTTTCACTTTCTGTTTACAATGTTCTCTTGGTTCTGCTCATTTCACTCTGTGTCACTTCCTGGAGATTCTTCCAGTTCATATAGAAATCCTCCAGTTCATCATTCCTTACAGCACAGTAGTATTTTTTTCACCATCATATTTGGTAACTTTCTAATGTGTTCATCACTTGTATGTTCTTTCTATATGCTTTGGATATAAGACTGAAGTTCTTTGAAGGTGACAAGTATTAAAACATTTTTGTGGTTCATCTGTTTTAATCGTGTCTGACTTCATGACCCCATTTGGGATTTTCTTGGCAGAGATACTGGAGTGGTTTGTCGTTTCCTTCTCCAACTCACTTTACAAGCTTTGTATTCCTCAGCCTCCTGGGGTCCCAAGTCTTGCTGCTCTCAGGGGTAAGTCTGTGGTATCCTCAGCCAGCCCCCATACCTCCCAAGAACCTAGAGATTGCCCTGCACTTGCTCTAACTTAGGTGCCATAGGTAGATTAGGAGAGGGGTGATCAGCTCTGGCTTTGGTAGGAGTAATTTTACCCCCTTATAGCTTGGCCTACCTTCAAGGCTGCACCCTACGATAGAGCCCCCTCCCTCATCTGATTTTGATTTTTGTTCTTTTGAGGCGCTTTATATTGGTTGGTAGTGAGGAGAAGAAGACCCTTGCTTCTACTCTGCGGCCATCTTAGCCTGGCAGTCCCTCCAACTCACTTTAAAGATGAGGACATTGAGGCAAAGAGAATTAAGTGACTTATTTTGGGTCACACAGCTATTAAGTGTCTCAGGCCAAAGACAGGCCATTCAGGAGAGTGAGTCTTCCTGACTCCTCACTCAGCATTCTATCTACTACATCATTTAGCCTCCCATTAAAGCAATTGTAGAATTTAAAGAAGTGAAGAAGGGAAGAGCAAATTGGGGAAATGTCATTCAGAGAATAGGGGACTGCCCAAGCAAAGGCACAGGAGATTATATGAACATAGTTATGCAGAAAATTATAGGGATACTCTTCATATGAAAACAGAGCCTGAGGAGTAGAGGAATATAAAGTTGAGTACGTTTTGGTCAGGCAAAATTATGGAAGAGTCTAAATGACAAGATGAAGAGTATGGACCTCATCTTATTTGAAAACACATACAAATCAACAATTAGGTGGTATATTGGATTGAGTGCTAAGTCTGGAGCCTGGAAGTCATCTTCCTGCAAACATTTGAAGGATAATTCATTCCAATAATAAATAAACTATTTGGGAAAATAGCTGAGAAAGGAATGCTATCAAATTCTCTTTATAACACAAATATGGTGTTGATAGCTAAACCAGGAAGAGAAAAAACAGAGAAAGAAAACTATAGACCAATCTTCCAAATGAATATTGATGCAAAAATTTTAAATAAAATACTAGCAAGGAGATTACAGCAATGTATCTTAAGGATCATACACTATGACCTGATGAGTTTTATCCCACAAATGGAAGGATAGTTCAATATTAGAAAAACTATCAGTATAATTGACCATATCAATAACAAAACTAACAGTGACCATATGAATATTGCAATAGATATAGAAAAAAACTTTTGACAAAATACAACACCTGTTCTGTTAAAAAATACTAGGGGGGAGGGCAGCTAGATGGCTCAGTGGATTGAGAGCCAGGCCTAGAGATGGGAAGTCCTAGGTTCAAATCTGGCCTCAGACACTTCCTAGCTGTGTGACCCTGAGTAAGTCACTTAACCCCCATTGCCTAGCCCTATAACAAATAAAATTAATATAGAAGGATATATATAAAAAAGATATTAGGGTTTAAAAAAATCTTTTAAAAATACTAGAGGGCATTGGAATGAAAGGAACATTTCACAAAATCATAAATTGCATCTATCTAAAACCATCAGCAAGTATATTTGTAATGGAGATAAATGAGAAGCCTTCTCAGTAGTATCATAATTGAAGCAAGAATGCCTATTATCACAACTATTCAATATTGTACTAGAAATAATAGCTATATTATATATTATATATATCATATATATTATAATATATGATATATTATATATATTATAATAGCTATATATATCAGATAAGAAAAGAAGAAATTGAAGAAATTAGAATAAGCAGTGAAGAAATAAAGCTATATTCTTTGCAAATGATATGATGATGTTCTTTAAAAATCAACCAAAAAACTAACCAAAACAATTAGCAACTTTAGCAAGGTTGAAGAATATAAAACAAACCCACAAAAATCACCAGTATTTCTTTATACTACCAATATAGTCCAACAACGAGAGCTAGAAAGATAAATTCCATTTAAAAAATAATGGTAGACAATATAAAATATCATGTCTACCTGCCAAGACCAACCCAGGGACTATGTGATCACAACTATAAAACACTTTTCACACAAATATAGTCAGATCTAAAGAAGTGGGAAAGCTATTAATTGCTCATGGATAGACCAAGCCAATATAATAAAAATAACAATTTTACCTAAATCAATGTACCTATTCAGCTCCATATCTGTCAAACTATTCAAAAATTATTTATGGAGCTAGTAAAAAACAATAAAATTCATCTAGAAGAACAAAAGGCCAAGAATATGAGGGAATTAATGAAAAAGAATATGAAGGAAAGTGGTTTAGCTGTACCATATTTCAAAACTATGACCATCAAAACAATCTGGTACTGACTATGAAATAGAGTGGTGGATCAGTGGAATAGATTAGACACTCAATACGCAGTAGTAATTTACTATAATAATCTAATGTTTGACAAATCCAAATATACAACCTTTTGGAAGAATCCGGTATTTGACAAAAACTGCTGAAAAAATTGGAAAACAGTATGGCAGAAACTAGACACAGACCAGCAACTCACATAATATAGCAAGGTAAAACTGAGAATGGAAACATGACTTAGAAATAAAATGTGATACCGTAAATTAGGGGAGCACAGAATATTTTACCTATCAGATTCATGGTTAAGGGAAGAATTTATGTCCAATAAGACTTAGAGAACATTGCAAGACATAAAATAGATAACTCTACATTAAATTAAAAAGATTTTGCACAAGCAGAATCAATGCAACCAAGATTAGAAACAAAAAACTGGGAAAACATTTTTTATAGTATGTCTATAGTATGTCTCTGACAAAGGCCAAATTTCTCAAATATATGAAGAACTGAGTCAAATTTATAAGAATACAAATTCAAAACATTCTCTAGTTGACAAATGGTCCAAGGATATGGACAGTCAATTCTCAGATGAAGAAATTAAAACTATCTTTAGTCCTGGGAAAAAAATGATCCAAATCACTGTTAGAGAAATATATATATTAAAATAACTGTGAGGTACATATCAGACTGATTCATATGATAAAAAGGAAATGACAAATATTGGAGAAGATGTGGAAAAATTGGGACGTTAATATAGTATTGGTGGAGTTATAAACTGATACTGGATTCTGGAGAGAAATTTGGAATTGTGCCCAAAGGGCCATAAAAATTTGCATGTTCTTTTCCCCAGCAATACCACTACTAAATCTTTATTCCAAAGAGATCAAAGATAGGGGGAAAGGACCTTGTACAAAAATATTTATTTCAGCTCTTTCTGTAGTAGTAAAGACCTGGAAACTGAAGGCATGTCCATCAATTAGGGAATGATTAAACAAGTGGGGGTGGTATCTGATTGTAATGGAATACTATTGTGGCATAATAAATAAGAAAATGGTCACTCACACACACACAAAACTATAAAGACATATGAAGAAATGCAAAGTGAAGCAAGACAAATTAGGAGAATGTTGTACACAGTAATAGCAATAATGTATCAACTATGAGTGAATTAACAATTATCAGTAATGCAAGGATCCAAGACAACCCCAAGGGACTCATGACAAAAAAGGATATCCACCACTATAGAAGGAACTGATGGAATCTGAATACAGGTTGAAGCATAGCATTCTTCACTTCATTTCCTCCATTAATTTTTCTTTAATGTAATTAACATGCCTCTTCTTTCACCATATGACAAACATGGAAACGTATAGTATGATAATATATGTACCACCTATATTACATTACTGGGGAAGGGGAAGAGGAGAGCAGAGGAAGGGAAGGAGAAAAAATAGATCTCAAAATGTCAGAAAATTATTAATAAAATTCTATAAATATGAAATCTGAAGAAATAAGATAGAGAAAAGACATCCTTCTGAGTTCAAATCTGATCTCAGTCACGTGCCCCATGGCAAGTCACTTAATCATGTTTACCTCAGTTTTCTTAACTGTAAAATGAACTAGAGAAGGAAATGGCACACCATTCCAGTCCCTTTTCAAAGAAAACCCCAAACAGGATCACAAAGAGTTCAATATGACTGAAATGATTGAAGAAGAACAACAAATCAACATCTAATTGCCATGGCATTCTAATTTTTAAAAAGTAGACTTCACTACAGATTAAATATATTGAGGATTTCAGGGATATCAGCAATTACTTATTCCACTTGAGCACATGAGATAGTGAATGAATGCTTTCCCAGAGAAAATTTCATTTCTTTTACCAGGACTCATCAATTGACCAATCAATGAAGAAGCAAATAATGCTCAAGTACTCGGCATTGCACGGACATGCATTTGGGGAGATATAAAGGTGGTACCTGACATCAAAAGAGTTTACAATCTAGTTGGGGAGGCAGAGTTCACATATATGAAATAAGAGCAAACAACAAAAATTACATTAATTAAGTACTTAAATGTGGGGGCTGACAAACCACCGACTTTTTATAAAGTCTATAATCTATTTGTAAAACCACAAGTAAACAATATACTGGCAAAGGACTGAATAAATTAATTGTTTTGAACAAATATGAATGATTAATTTCAAATGTAATACTACAGAAGTTCACCTACAATAATTGCTGAGTTGGTGGTGGCTTTTCATGGTTCTGTATTTTAACAGTCCTTGGATAGTGTACTTCCCATGAGGTAATTTGCATTTAAAAAAAAACTAAAAAAAGGTCATCTTCTCACTTGAAAAAGTTGGAAACCACTGATATAAAGTACAAAATGAAGGAGAGAACTAGATATTCTCTGAGGTCCTTTCCATTTCTAAATTCTATGTTGAGAAGACCCTATGATTGTTAAGAGTCATAGAAGTTTGGAGGAGAGAAAGGAAAATGATGTCTGGTGAAAGTGTCATGGAAGAGATGGGACTTAAGCTGGCCCACTAAGGTTGGCTAGTAATTGCAGAACTTGAGGGGAGAACAGAAAGCCTTGCAAGTAAGAGGTTTCAGTTAGAAGTACTGTTCTCTCCATATCCATCCCTTGTTCATATAGCAACTCTCTTTAAGCATTCTTAGGATGCTGACATTTCTGATCTTGAAAGCCTTATCCAGTGGCAGAAAGAAGTCATTTCTGATTAGATCAAGCAGCAGTCTGTTCCTATAGGTACATGGGATTAATGAGAGGAATGTCCTAGTCTCCTAGCAAGTCTGTTTTAATCCAGAGGAGCCACTTGACTTTTCCAGGTTTTGATTAGCAGTCTCCTATAGTTTCATGCTTTCTTTGAATGTTGTGTTCAAATGGTTAAGTGAATATAAAATGGGAGCTCAAGAAAGCACAGGTTTTTTAGTCTGGAAGTTTATAACATGAGAAATCATTGGGGTTTACAGTGGTCTCCACACCAAAACATAAATCAACCCCAATTTGTTTGAAATCCTGCCTCTAGAAAGTTGTGTGCCTTAACAAACCTTGCAGCAAATTTGGTCCAGGTCTTGGATTTGTAATGAAACCTGATACCAAGCAAGCTTGGCTGGTTTGGGGTTTCCTCTCAAAATTTCCAAGCGTGCCTGGTATAATACCTGCTCTAATCACTTACTGACCAATTGTACTGTGTTAAGTGTTACTAGAAGTATGGGTTGGGTTGAATCAAATCCCTGATCATCATAGTAAGGGATTATCAAGCTGTGAATATAGAGAATTTTAATTTCTATATTCTTCTAAACAGTGTAACTGCAGGGTTAGGGACAATGTACCCCTTTTTGTCTGGTGAATCTGGAGAATTTGGAATTACATTTGAAACAGAAAATTCATTCAACTTTGAAGTAAAGGAAATGCCTCATTTGCAACTCTCTTCCTTAGTTCTTGAATGCATCACGACTTTGGATGATCTTCCAGTCTTTTTCTGTCTTTATCTTTCTGTGTGTCCCTGTCTGCATGTCTCTTTTTATTATTAGACTGTACTATGTGAACTCTTATTTAATTTCTCCATATATTATTTGTTTAAGACCCACGCTGTTAGCCTCCATGGTTCCAGGGAAGTTTGATTGTCATCTAGATCACCAAGGTTTCAATAGATGGTGATTTCCCTTTCTTCTAGTAGGCAGCTTAGGTTTACTTCTAGATATAATACACTGCAATTGGGAGAAGATTTATATACTTCAACAGTCCTAGGAAAAGAAGGCCTGATTCTCTATCAGGATAGGATATATTATTTTAGGATGATTCAATAGATTATTTGCAATTTACTCTTCAGCTGAATTTCCTCTGGTTATTTAGTGAGACATCCATATGTTGCTCTTTTAATACACCCATATACATATATACACACATACGCATACATACATATATGTGTTTGTTGGCATGAAAGATTGCTTTTTTGCTTTTCTCCCTATTAGAAATGATGTTATTCAGATTATTTGGGGCCATTCCCCCTTCCTATCCATTCTCTAAGTATCAGAGTACCTGGGCTATTAATCCCTTCTCAACATCTAGCTGACTTGACTGAGATTTTTCTTGGGGAGGGAAAAAAAAGTGCAGAGATGTGACAAGCTGCTGCAACTATTGGAGGCAAATGTAAATCCTTCGAGTGGAGTGGCAAGATCTCCTCACAGAGGCATCCTCCCCTCGAAGTGACTCACCCACCCCAAATGCAGGATCTTGTCATGCCCCTGCCATGAGCTTGCAGGATTTGGTAGTAAATCACATTTCTCATATTGACCAAGCCTGGGCTGCTCAGGCAGCGGTTAAACCACCTATGTGCTAACAAGCCTGCCTGCTATGTTCCTAAGGGGTCCTGGCTGGGAAAAATTAAAACCAAACCTTAGACCTCTGTCAGACTGGGAGGAAAATTATATTTTTGAACTAGTCAACAGTGTGGACAGGAAATGACCTCTCCACATATACTGCTTCTTTAAAAACAAAAAAACAAACCCGAGCAGTTGTGCCTGAAGCTCTCCAGTCTCTCTTCGTCTCTCTTTCTTTCTCCCTCTCCCTCCCTCCCTCCCTCCCTCTCTCTCTCTCTCTCTCTCTCTCTCTCTCTCTCTCTCTCTCTCTCTCTCTCTCTCTCTCTCTCTCTGGAGCCTGTGCTCTCTCTCGCGCTCTCTCTCTCTCTCTCTCCCCTCTCTCCCTCTCCCTCCTCTCTCGTGCGCTCTCTCGCTCTCGCTCGCTCTCCCTCCTCTCTCTCCTGTTCTCTCTGCCTCTGCCTCTTGCTATAGAGAGAGGGCTCCCACAGCAGTTTCCAGTCAGTGTGTCTCTGTGGCTCTGTGTGTGCGTGTGTGTGCGCGTGTGTGTGCGCGCAGCTACTTTGTACTGGGAAGAACACACAGCCCATGTGCTCTGTATGGATGTTGGTGATACTCTCTATAGCTTGATTTCCTCCAAGCAGGCAAGATGTCCAGCACACCACATGACCCCTTCTATTCTTCTCCTTTCGGCCCATTTTATAGGAGGCACACACCGTACATGGTGCAACCAGAGTACCGAATCTATGAGATGAACAAGAGGCTGCAGTCTCGCACAGAGGTAAGTGCCCCAACCTTTCTTCCCGGGCTGGGCATGCCTGGTCAACGAGGGGCTTCAGGGGGGGGGGAATCCAGCCGAAGCGTCCCATCCCCTTAGCCAGCCCGGGGAGACCCAGGAATGCACTCCCCCTCCCCCGCCCCCGTTAATGCACGAGTTTCACTGGGTGATCCCTCAATCTACTGCCTTGCACTGCAACTCTTGGAGCAGATCACAGTTGATGCTGAAATCTGGAAATAGAGCCCAGCAATACTTCAGGTTGGATTCCCAAAGCCCTCCCTCCATCTGAGCAAATGCTGCCTCTTCCTTCTTCTTTTTTTTTCTTTTTAAAGTGGTTTGTTTTAAAGTGCTCGGGTGTCCGTCCTGCTGACATAGGCTAAGAGTATGTTGCAAGGTATCGGATGGTCTTTTGCTTGAGTTGAAAGAATCTTTGGTCAATTCCAGAAGGGGGGCTGCCGGTAAACTGCATTTGTTTTCCTGGTTTTCATTTAGTCGCCCCCCAACCCCCCGAATGTAAAGGTAACCCTGGCAAAGCCTCAGAAGCACACTTTTGAAAAACTTGTCCTCTGAGTCGTCCTTAAGGAACACATGCTCATCATAAAATATGCACATATTTCTATATTAATTTCGGAAAGCAGTTGCCTTTGGGAGGGGAAGTGATCAGTTCCTGACTTTATCGCACAGCTGACAGAGTACCTCCTAATGTGGACTAGTCAGGCTTTGTAGAAACTGTTCCTAATTTTTACACTCTTGGGATCTTTTCCCTTAAAGACCCGCAAGCTCCGTTGTAAGCACTTAAGTGAGGAGGAATAATAGAAATACTTGGGAGGACTTTGAAATTAAAAACTTAAAGCTTGCCTCTCCTGCAATTTAAATATTTAATGAAACCTTACTTTCTGGAGTGAAAGCATGTCTGCTAAATGAGGCTGCATTTGGGTCCATGTGCCAGTGTTGATGCCAGGGCACATGTATTGTGCTGAAGTGTTTCCAAAGGGAGTTTGGTGGAGATGCACTGGAAACATTTGAAGTAGAAACCTTATAGAATTAGTAACCTTCTGCAGATTGCAAATGTCCAGAGCATTTTGGGTGGAACTATAGTCAGTGATTTGGGGGGAAATTAAGAGGATCCCAGTTGTTGAATAACAACTTTTGAAAGGAACTACTCAAGGTTTTCATAAAATAAAACACATGCATGAATTGTCAGCTAAGCCATAGACAATTCATGACATTTAATGTATATGATCCAGCTAACAAGATGTGACCTGCTTTCTGATTGGTCAACTGCTTGCGAAGGACTGATTTTTTAAAACTGCATTCTCACTGCTATTTTCCTCACATATTATTGCTCCATGAATGCTATACACAATTCATAACACCACTAAAATCCAGGAAGCCATTGCTTCTACAGAAATGGTAACTAGGTTTTGCATAAAGGTCATTAATTGCTGCCTGGGACTGATGCTTGTTTGTACATGTGTGTGTTAGGGAGGGGGAGTTCCATTCAGACTCTCACAACTGATTGTTAGAATCTTCAATTCCTGCATAAACTGTTGGAGAAAGTACAGTGCTTTTAAGAATTAGAAGAAAAGAAAATATCTTGTGAATACATTCGTGAAAAGTATTTGATTTGAGGGGAGAAGGACATATATAATTAATGAAAGAGAAGAGATGGTTAGTTCTTGAAAGGCAGTCTGTGAATGGCTATAGGATAGAAAGACAACTTACATGAACCTTTCAGAAAGTTTTAGAGGAACTGTGCAACTCAGAGATTCCTTTGCTTTCCTTCCCTCCCTTTCCTATTTTGGGAACCAAATCAGACTTCACTCTCTCTGATATTTTGTATTCACAAGTTCTCCTTCAAACATTATATGGCCAGTTCTGAACTGCTAGACTAGACATACCTCCTTGCACTACCCCTCATAAATTTCAACAGAATACAATGAAGTTGCTAGGTTTGTTTTATATCCAAGGGAGGACTTTTGAAAAGATCCCCATTTGTATCTTGTTTCTTTAAAAACAGCACATTTTCTTTTGTAGAAGTTGAACTGGAGACACTCCTAACTTTTTATCATTTTGTATTTGGTTTGAAGTTTTGTATTTCTTTTAAATCTTAGAGTGCTCCTCTATTTAGAAAAAAAATGTTTAAAAACACTTTAAACTTTGTCATAGAATAATTTATTTTACTGTGCCTTAAAATTCAGGGGGTTTGTTTGATTTTACCTCTGACTGTGTCTATAAAAGTAGGGGCTTGATGTAGCATGTTTAATGAAAATAGTGTATCAAACTAAATCTCTCAAACTTTGAGATTCTTTTTGCCCCTAATTAGAAATTTGGAGAAGTTATCTAAATTAGTTCTCATGTTTTACATCTGAGTAACCTTGAATTATATAAAAGTAAAATCAAATCAGCATCTCTAAGATATTATCTTCAACATAATTTGTCTTATTATCTATTTGGAAAATAAGATAATTTCACATCAGAAATAACTGAATGTCGTCACTGATTTTAAGAGTCAATGTGATGATATCACTAACACATGTTTCTAATTTAAGGTTATCAAGTGTTTCCCCAATAACTGTAGAGATGTAGGCAATGGAAATATTATTATGCTCATTTTACAAATAGGGACACTGAGGCAAGAGAGGCTAAGTTGCTTTCCTAAGGTCCCAGAACGAAGTAGTGGATTAACCTTCCAGAACAACTATCCCTGCATCATAGGCTGGATTTGGAGCATGCAATGTAAAGTATTTATCCTTGAACTCAGTTAATTCAGCCAGCCTCTTGTATAAAGAGATCAATGCTCTTCCCTACCTTTGGCTGTCCCACCCCATCTCCTTCCCACCCACCTTCCTGAGGTAGAGAGATATCCCTTTGCTTCTCTACACCCAAACCAAGTTATTGAGGCAATTGTCTCTGCTTTCAACTCTGACTATATGAACGAACTACTGTGGGATTCATCCAAAAGGTTGTAGTTTGTTTATTTTGCAGCATGTCAATGAAAAGTTTCTGTGTAGAAACTAAAGGGAGTTAAATGCTGTAGAAATTTCTTGGGGAAAAATGTGAGCTTTTTCCTTTAGGAGTCTGAAAAGTGATAAATAAATCATGATACTTATATACATTGAGAAAACCACACCCTGTGTCTAAATCTAACATCCAGGAAATTGTGTGAAGGCAGTAAAGGGGGTTGGTGCATTCCTTCCTATAAAACAAAACTATGCTCAACCAGAAACACTTAGCAAAGTATGATTACTTTCTTAGGCAGTTTGACATATGCCAAAAAGGCTAGACTATGGCTTTAGTCAGCTTTGGAAGGCAGTGTGGGATAGTGGAAAGCGCGTCCTATTGGAAATCAGGAAATCTGGTGACTATTTCCTCCGGACCTACCATTACTAATTAAGTGTATGACCTAGGGCAATTGACTTTACCTCCACTAGGTCTCAGTTTACTCATCTGTGCAATAAATAATTTGCATTAAATGATCTCTAAAATGCCTTATAGTTCTAAGGTTACTTTGTAAGCCTTGCATTTTGTTTAGGTACTATACAGTTCTGCTGATAATCCTTAGGCTAATCATAAGAGTAGTTTTGAAATTCTGGGTAACAGAGGAGGAAAAAAAAACCACAAAATAAAATTATAGGTAGGAATACATTAATTTAGCAAACATCATTTGCTACTACATGCAACATATTTTGCTAGATGCTGAGAGAAAACTGTGCTAACAATAGCAGCTGAAGTTGGATGATAGCTCATAGAATTTTATTCCTAAAACATTAAAATTTTTGATGGGCATATACCTTTAGAATAATAGGAAAGAAGTTAAAATGATGGTCTCGTTTCTTTCTCCTCTTCCCCTATTTACCTCATCCCACAATCCTTACTACCAAATTTATTTTAGTATATTAGGTTACTTATAGAATTAGGTAATTTAGTCATTGGAGATAATAAAAGGTTTTTACATGATTGCATTTCAGAGTCTCACTTTTTTCCTTTTAAGGGAATATAAATATATCTTAGAGCATGTTTTTAATGTTAGCAAAACATACTCTTCGTTGCTTTGAGGAGTGTGGTGATTTTTTTGTGTGGCATCCAAATCAGATTGGAATTTCATAAAAAAATGTGTTTAATATTCAGATTCTTCTTGTGAGTTTTGTCTTGCAATTATTTGCTTCAATAACCCTGTAGTGAAAGAAGGAAAAAGTGATCTTCTATGGAATATTTCTACTGATCTTTATTTTTCCAAAATATCCATTTTGACATCTAGATGATATTTTTTGAGAATTTCGATATGCAAAATTCTTATGATCATATAGTACTAACTACATGATTATAATATATAAAAGTCCTTGAATTACAAAGAACAGAGAAAAAAGTTGAGTGCTGCTAAATTTCTATGTTTCCTGGAAAAATTATGATGGGGAAAATTAACATTAAATGAATGGCTACATAATACACAGAGTTATCTTTGTGTGTACTTGAAACAAAAGGAGAAAAAATATACTAATATTTAAGGTGATTGGCTTTTTAAAAATTGAATTGTTCAGTGGCTTAAAATTGTTCAAGTACTGATGTAAGAAAGTTGCCATTTATCAAAGGTAGCTACATGCTGTTTTGGTTATATTTATTTCTTTGGTTCATTCAAGTGGTCTAATAGTTCATTTTTCTATCAGGGCTGGGTTTCTTTTCCTTTAGGAAGATCTTTTTTTTTAAAGATGAAAATGCTTTTGTTTGTTTTTAATGAGGACAAAAACTGTTAACAGATTGTGTCTATATTTCTCTATTTTTATGAAAATAAATGTAAGTAACTTCTCTTTTACATTTTTCCTCTCCTTCTTGTCCTACCCTATCCAGGATTAAGTTAAAAAAAATATATATATATATATATATATATATATATATATATATATATGTATAATTACGGTTGAGAACAAACACACATAAGTAACATTCCGGTCTGATAAAAGTTAAAGTTCCACAGAGTTTAAAATGAATATTGATAGTGACCCAAATATTTTTGGTGACATTAACATTTAATGACTATTGTTTGTTTTGTCCCCCAGCTTGTCATCAAAATTCTCAGTGGGGGAAAAAAATCTTACTCCTACAGCTCCATTTCTGTATGCTTCAGTCACAAGGTTTCATATTGAAACATCATATTTATTGTTGGAGCAGCTTGTTATCACTGATTTTGTGTAGATAGAATATTGTTAAAATGAGTTTAGATGTTTGACTTCAGAGAGAAAAAAAGAGGAAAGTGCTTTGAGATAATTTGTTTTTAGGAATTGAGGAAAAATAATGTTGCTCTTTCCTTGAGGTACCCTAAGAATTTGCAATTTAATAAGAATTTGGGGAAGAAAGGGAGGAGATCAAACCTATTGTGACAATGGTTAGCAGGACCCCAAAGGGCATTTTTCAAGGAGGGAGCTTCCAAACTCTCCTTTATATCAACATTGCCTTAGAGAAAAAAATTGAAGGACGGCAGGACTGATTTTATTTTCCCTGAAGTTTTTTTTTTCCTATTTTCTTATGTGGGAGCTGTTTTTAATTAAAAATTGCTTCAAACTAACAATTCTTAGGAGGCCAGGAGTGGGAAAATCAGTCAATTTGCTTTCAAGGCAGATTCTTATCAGCTTAGAATCAATGAAAGCTTAATTTTGGGAGGTAAAGTGCATTATGATAAAAAAAATCAAACTGTATACATTTGGTAAATGTTTAGCTTTCTGTTTGGGTTTGAGAAAGAAATCAATTTAAAGTGTATGGAGAAAAGGCTGTAAATCTCCTTTTATTACAATCATCTTCACCAGTTTGTTTTTCATGAAGAATATACAGAATGCCTTTCTCTGAGCAAATAAAGCAGCTTTGCAAATATTGCAAGCTTAGGATTTCTTGAATTTGTTTATTTGGTTGTGGATGGTATATCTCTAACTATATCTCCTTTGAAAAATAAAATCTTTCAGATTACTTAAAAGCTTTCCATTGGCATAGCTGTTGCCTCTGTTCGGTTGAGTCAGACACATGTATCTCTCAATCAGGCATGGTGGCTTTCAACTCTCAACTCGACCTTCACAATTTGGGGCGATCAGAGCAAAGACAATCAATTTCGACCAAAAACAAGGTTTTATATCAGAAGTAAATCAAAAGATTGATAATGGCAGTGATCATTCTAATTTTTGCTAAAGCAATCGACTAGCAATATAACTACATTTGTCTGAGTTCAGCTGGTTAGCCTGGATAGAACTTATTTCTAAGGAGGCTGGAATATTAAATCCAGTCCCAGAAAGTCCAGTGAGCTTTTTACCAGGCTGTTGTTCAGACTGAGAGTAAAGCTTTCTAACCGGTCATCCAAACCATACAACTGTCTTCCAAATGCCAGCACCATAGAGCAACTGAGAACGTATGGATGGCATGATGTTAATCCATCCCTACTATGAAAGAAACACTGGAAACTACAATGCCCAAACTATTCACGCATCTGGATTTTCATCTTAGCAGTGATTGGTTTATAGATGGAAAAAGGCCATAAAGCCACGCTAGTCCAGGGATCCTTAACCTGGATTGTTTAATAATTAATTTACACACACATACAGGTATATGTGTTAGGTGTTTGATATAATTTGTATGTATATTTGTAATTGATTTCATTTATAATCTTATATTTTTCCTTTTATTCATTTAAAATCATTATTCTGAGAAGTGGGTTGATGAGCTTTATGTGATGGTCAAAACTGTTCAACAAGAAAAGGTTAAGGATTCCCTATGTAGTTCAATCTCTTTTTACAAATGGGGAAACTGAAGCCCACCGTTTAAAGTAACTTAGTCACATAGATAATGGTACATAGCAGAGCTAGGATGGGTACCCAGATTCTCTGACTCCAAAATCAGTACTCTTTCCATGTTATATTTTCATAAAAGCACATTTTCACTATTTTCGAGGTGAATTATTTCTGTTATGATCTGAAGTTGTATAAATATATCTACACCTCTCTAAGGCTCAGTGCCCTCATGTACAAAGGATTCTCCTTTAGAAATGGCAAACATATGGCCTACAATATCTCCAAGATCATCAAAGCAGATTAAAATGTAATTCAAATATTCCAAACGAAATGTAAAAATTCATGAAGTAAATTAAAAACACCATAGAACATAGACAATATTAATATATGGTTTTCTAAGTCCTTTTGCAGCCTACAGGGATCCTTTTGTCAGTTTTAGTCGCTGTTTTTTTATTTAAGTTTGGCATCACTGTGATGACCCCATATGGTCCCTTCCCTCCTTGGTGCATATTCTGTGATGCTGAGATAAAGCACTGTGGGTGTCGGTGTGATGTGGGCAGGGAAGGGTGAGATTGTTGTGATGTGTGCCCATTTGCATTCATTCTTGGAGCTTGATTCACTATATCATATCATAGATGGCTGATCCTGGATCCTATCAGATCAATTGGATAAATGGTTCTTTTCAGAAGTAAGGAAACATAAGCTAGAAACAAATTTAAGCTAGAGGTTCTTGGAAGCTTTTTCTGTTTCAAAAGCAAGTTTTTTCCTTTGGAGAGTTAGTAGATCTACATCAGCTTGTGCAGTTTACTGATTTAGATTTAATTGATTTTGATTAGGAATTTTCAAAGAGGTAATGAACTTTTTCACATTTGAAAATCTTTTAGATTCTTTACTAGAAGCTAGTCACCCTAAGCGTGTCTTCTCCTACAATTCACCTGTCCTCTGTGACAGATGAGTGATCTCTAAGTGTCCTCTATGCTAAAGGCTGTGAAACTTTAAATTCAACAAAACATTCAGCAAATATTAAGCATTTATTGAGCCCCTGCTGGATGTAAAACACTTTGTTAGATGCTTTGGAGTCACATAAAGAGAAAAAAATATCCTACTATTTATCTTACCCACCTTGCTGACTGTTACCTAGTGGAGCAAGGCGCTGGTAGATGTGATATGCAGGTATTTTAAGGACTATCATCTGAGGAAGGAGGTAAGCTTCTTCTTTATTGCTCTGAACAGAGATGGAGGAAAGTCAGTCCTCCAGGCCAATAATCATTTAAGTGCTTACTATGTGTCAGGGACCTAATCTTGCTAACCACTGAGGATATAAAGGCAAAACCAGGGCCTGCCTTTAAGGAGCTCACATTTTAATGGGGGATACAACCCATAATCACCTGTGTACTTAAAAAAATGTACATAGAATATAGAAGGAAAGAAATCTCAGAAGAGAAGATGTTAACAGCTGGGGGGTGGTAGAGGGAGTGATTGCCTGAAGAACTTGAGTTTTAAAGGTAGCCAGAGACACTGAGAAGTGGGAAGGGGGCTATTTGGGGAAGAGGAGCATTCTAGGCATGAGGGACCACTTTTGCAAAGAGAAAAGAGATGGCATTATGGAGCTCTGTGTGTGTGTGTGTGTGTGTGTGTGTGTGTGTGTGTGTATGTGTGTGTAACAGAAAGTAGGCCATTGTAATTGAATTGTCAAAAGTGTAGAAAGGTATAAAATAGAAGAATGGAGAAATAATAAGGGAGCAGATTATGAATAATTTTAAATGCTAGAGGATTTATTTTTGATCCACCCTTAAAGGGAATCCTTTGGTTTTACTGAGTAGAAGGCAGGGTGACATGGGTGAATTTGTTAGGAAAGTTATTTTGACAGCTACATGGAAGATGGATTGATGTGGGGATAGAATTGAGTCAGGAAGACCAACTTGAAGACTATTACAGTGGACCACGAAAGAGATGATAAGGACCTCTATTACGTTATAGCTCTGTGGAAAGTTTTTTTAGGAAAGATGTTGTGAAGGTAGAAATGACAAAATTTGGCAATGGATTCTATATGTGGTGTGAGTGAAAGGGAGAGGCCAACTTTGCAAGCCTAGGTGACTGACACAATGGTGCCCTCAATATTAAGAGGAAAGTTTGGAAGAGAGGAGTTGTTTGAAATACCTACAGAACTTCCATTTTGAGATGTGTGAAAGGCAGTTAGTTGGCGATGTGGTATTGGAGCTCAGAAGAGACACTGGGGGCAAATACATAAATCTGGGAAGCATCTCCATGGGATGATAATTGACCACATGAGAGCATGTGACCAACATTACCAAGTAACAGAATATAGATCAAGAAGAAGAGATAGAAATCTGGAGAGAGCCTTGGGGGACACCCACAATTATTAGCTGTGATGATGATAAAGAATTAATAACGGAGTTTAAGAAACAGTGGTCAGACAAGGAGAAGGAGAGCAAATGAGAACAAGGCACAACTAGGAACAGTGAGTTAATGTTACAGATAGGAAGAATATGAATAAATGTAAGGGAAAAATACCTAGGAAATAGAGCTTTGCAGCATTGAACTGTTTTGCAAACTGTATGAGCTGAAGCCAGATGGACTACCCATCAGAGAGAAAGGATTCCTGCATGAGGTGGACCATGTGTCCTTTAATACCTCACCCAATTCTATGATTCTGTGTCAAATATATCTGCATTTTCCCAGATGCTTATAAGCATTTAATTACCATTCCGAGTTGCAGATGAAAATTTGTGGTAATAATTTTCAAACTCTAAAAAGACTTGTACCAGGAAAAAAGTACACATATATAAATATATAAAGAAAGATATTTAACATTGTATATTTCATGCATGTATAGTATGTGTATATTGTGTTATTGATAGTATATGTGCACATATGTATATATATATATAGCATGTACATATGTGCATTAAAAACCTACTTTGTTGAAAGAATTGTTGACGTGAAATTTTGCCTGTCAGACAAAATGGAATATGGATTCTCTTAAGGATTAGTTAAAAAGTGTTACATTTATCCAGAGTTCTCCATCACTTGTCAACATCTCTTTCACCCCCAGGATGCTACTTGGGATACATAGCATGTATCTAGTTGTTATCTCAATGAACACAAGGAAATAAAGTAAATAAAAAAAAGTTGACTGTACTTAGTTTTAAGGGAGATAGTTGGATCCGTGGCTGTTGAGCTGTGTCTGGAGTCAGGAAGACTTCAGTTCAAATCCAGCCTCAGATGCTAGCTGTATGACCCTGGGCAAGTCACTTAACTTGTTTGCCTTAATCCATTGGAAAAGAAAATGGCAAACTATTCCTGTATCTTTGCCAAGAAAATCCCATGGACGGTACTGGTGTCTATATTGTCCATGGGGTCATGAAGATGACTGAACAACAACAACAAAAAAAAACAGCAACAGATATTTTTTTAACTAACTTTAAAAAAATTATCTATTTTTTTGTTTCATCTTATATACCAGTAACTTCCTATCCATTTCCCCATGCCACTCAAATAGCCTTCCCTTGCATTTAACCATTAAGTAAAACAAACAGGCATACTGACCATTAATGACAGATATATCTCTTTCTGTTCCTGTGTGTTCTACCACCTCTCTGTCATAAGAGGGTGTGTGCATGTGTGTATATTTTTTCATCAGCCGTGTATATCTTAAATAGCAAAAAAAAAGAAGTCTTAAAATAAGTTGCTTCAAGTCAGTCACTCCTTTTAATAATCTAGTCCCCAAATTTGCGATGTAACTTTCCTGAAAACTGATTTTTCTGTATCCTGACAGATGTATTACTTGCCGCCTCACAAGTTAAAAAATGATCATTGCTTAACCATCATCTATCTCCCTATTGCAAAATAGTCACAATTCTGCAGAGTCCTGTATACATTCGTATTTCCCTAAATTCGAGTTGTAATTAGCCCACTGGCACACGCCTAGTTAAATATGAAGAGCTGAGCTATTGCACTGAGAATTATGACCAGATTTGAAGATACAGTGCCGTATGCATATCATTATGTTGAAGCAGAAAAAACAAAACACCCAAATCCTAGGCATGCCTGTGCTTTCGTTGGATTGATAATTCAATCCAAGATTCTCGGCCAGGATGCCAGGATGCTAAGCACAGCCCCCTCTGAGGTCAGGTTCTAAGGTGGGATATTCCATGTTCCTCAGGGTATGCATTTGAAGGAATCTGGTTGGCTTTGCCTGCCCATTTCCTCTAAAGAGCAGTTCTTGGGAATATGCAGCATGGCATAGACTCCTGGTCGAGAGCTGTGTCAGCCCTGGTAGGGAACCTGAAGCCCCAACCTGCGTGTCTAGACTGACAAGAGCCCTGCTGGCTGAAGCACCATGACACTTTGTGGCTCACTTCTTAATGTATCAGAAAAGACAGGAACAGGTAGAAGGGCTACCTTCTTGCCAACTCCAGCTGCAGTCTTGGCACAGTAATGCATTTCACGTGAAGGTAAACTATCTGGCTAGAGGAGTATAATTTCCTTCTGGATACAGCGGCGAGTTCCACCACGATGATTTTTATCTCATTTCTCTTCAGGGTCCATGCTTACTGTGTTGGATTGCTCCCCTTACACATTCCTCCCTAAGCCCCATTTCATTGACTAAGACACCTATGATATTTACAGTATTTCAATAATAATTTCTCATCTGCCAGACTAGAGAAATACCATGTAGCCGTTGTGCATAGCCAAGCAATTACATGATTTTCTGTCTGGGGGAAAAATGGCTCAACTTTTGCTTCTCTGGCATGTGGCTGATTTCTCACGACACCTGAGGTTTTTATCTTCTTGCTGAAAATCTCTGTTGGCAAGTCAGCCACCCCAAAACAAACAAGAATGGCCCCTTGCCGGGGAGCCTGTTTCTTCATTTTATTTTTTTTTTAAACCAGACCTATAGTTTTAATAGGTAGGAGGAAGATCTGGTGAGGAAATGCCTTCTTCCAATGCAGATCTGCCCTTGTTCTTCAATGCATGAGTTTAAGAGAGTTTCCTAAGGACGTCGAGAGTTTAAATGAATTGTTCCCTAGGAGAATCATTTAGCCAATTTGTGTTAGAGGCAGAAGTCGATCATTCCATCAATAAATATTGTTGAGTGCCTACTAGGTGCGAGGTATTGTACTATGTATCTGGGGGATTAAAAAAGAAAAGAGGCAAAAGAGGATCTCTGCCCTCAGGTCAAAGTTTTCCTGACTTCAGAGCTTGTCTCTCTAGCTTTTAGGATCTACTGTCTATCCACTCCTGTCTCAGTATTAAATGGGAGAAGCAAAATGGCCTGTCTGGGTTTTAACTGATTATTGAAACAATAATTCTTAATTTGGGGTCTGTGAAGATATTTTTAACAAAACATCTTGTTAACTGTGCTTTAATATAATTGCTTTCCTTTGTAAATCTTTGCATTGCCTTCTTTGGGTTTAAAAACATTTTCTGAGAAGTCTATGGGCTTCACCAGACTGTCAAAGGGGTCTACCACATACAAAAAATTATTTAAAAAAAACACCCACCCACAAAAAGGAGCCAGCTGTGTAGCTCAGTGGATTGAAAGCCAGAGCTAAAGATGGGATGTCCTGGGTTCAAATGTGGCCGCAGACACTTCCTAGCTGTGTGACCCTGGGCAAGTCATTTAATTCCCATTGCCTTGCCCTTACTGCTCTTCTGCCTTGGAACCAATACTGGTATTGATTCTAAGATGGAAGATAAGGGTTTAAAACACACAAACACACACACACACACACAATATTAAAGGCCTTTTATTTAAAGTTTAAAAAAATTAAAGACCCCTTATTAAAAAAAAAACAGTGAAGGAACTATTATTTAAAATAAAATTTTCCTGCTGCTGACTGAAAGCTCTCATTTGAAATTAAAATTGGGCATAAGGTCATTATTGCCTAGTTATGAGGATGCTCAGAGTCTTGGGATGGTTTAGATTTGGTTTCAACCAAGTCACATATTACATTAGCACTAGAAACTAGAAACCTGGCAATGGAGCCAAACAGTCCATTCCTGACCCACATTACAGAGATCCAACTGAACTCTGAGTGTCTGGTGTACTTTCGCCGACTGTCTTAAATATCTGTATCTGGACAATAGGGACATATTAATGATGAAAGAAAAAACCAAACTATTGTTTTAAATGTCCAACAACTTTCAAAATAATACTGTTTTGTTTAAAAATGAAACTCCAACCCCAGCATTATGGTCTTTGGAATTTCTAGGATACTCCAGTGTGATGCTTTGCATCCAGGGAGCTCCAAATTCTGAATGAAGCATCCACGTACTCAAACTAGATTGGAGGCAAAATTAAGAAAAAGAGGCTGCCAAGGACTCTGAAATAGAAGGCATGGAGTTAGAACCGAACCTCTTATTGGGGAACTTCAAATTGTAATGCTCTGCCTACCTTTAGGATGTATTTATGTTTAATTTCCTTTTGAAAATGGGAACTTTTTCTCCTGTTTTCTTCTTTGTTGCTGTTGCTACTACTTTTGAAATAAATGTGGCATTTTGAGTTGTTAGCATTGTAACCCCACCCAGAGGTTATAAATCAATTGGTGCTTTATGCAAGGAAGGTGAGATTAAAATTAATTTTAAAACTCAGTGTGGTTTGGGAAGTTTATGATGCAGCTTGAGAAACTTGTTGAAAAGTGTGATAATTCAAAAAGTGTACCTTTCATCAAAGGAGCTAATGGCTACATATTATATATGCAAGGCATTTTTTATTTTGCTATTGGTTCCCTATTGGATAAAATACCAGTTCTTCAGCCTGGCATTGAAGTCTTCCACAAACTGGCCTCAACCTTTCTTTCTTGGCTCATTTCATATTTTTGTTTATTTTTGTCCAATTGTCCTCTTCAAAAAATTATTTCCATTAATCTAGTCCTACAATTTCTCTACTTTGGTATTCCATCTCCATCTCTGTGCCTTCACACCCCACTATTCCCTGGGACTTGAATCAAGCCCTTCCCTCCACCTTTTAGAATCCTTAGCATGAATGGTAAGTTGCTTGCACAGGGGTCGATCATGCTTAGATCTTTGTATCTTCAGCAGCTTAGCCCAGTATCTAGCACCTAGTGAGACCTGAATAAAAGCTGTGTGATTGATTAGCTGCCTTCAGAGTTTAGCTTAGACATCTCCTAGAAGTCTTTGTTAAAGGCCTCTCCATACTTGTTAGTACTCTAATTATCCTCCAATTACCTTCACTTTACTTATTCACATACAAATTGTATTCTTTCAGTAGAATATGACTGTGGTTGTAAAAATCATCCCTCTCTAGTCAACCTGGTTATGCTTCTCTCCAAATTTAGCTAGGCTAATCCTTTGAAAAGAGGCATGTGGCCTTTTGGTAGGACCTGTCATGACCTGTATTCTTCTAGAAAAATCTTTAAGAATTCAAGGTCTTTTCCATGCCACATTGAATCATCAAGACTCCAGATATAAAACCCATTCTTAAAATGGTGTCTCTTTGAAAGAGTAAAAGGTGTGTGAGTATAGCACATGTATATGAATCACATTCATGTATTCACATGTTTAAATACATGTGTGTATATACATTCTCTATATAGTTAAAAGAAGAAGAGAGAGAAAGAGAGAGAGAGAAAGAGAAAAAGAGAGAGAGAGAGAAAAAGAGAGAGAGAGAGAGAGAGAGAGCACCGAGTATAAATGCAATCACATTTTATAAAAGCAAAATTTCCAGAAGCAATGCAGCCTTTCCTTGAACCAGTGTGGTGTCTGTGAAAAAAATCATTAACAACACAGGATTCCATAAGCTAAATACTAACTAAACAATACAATGAGTTTCATATAAGTCAGAACAGCCATTGTCAGCTAGGAGGAAGGGGGTGGGAGAAGTCAGGGAAGTTTTGACAGAAAAGGGAGAAATTGATCTAGATGTTGAAGGTAGAATAAAACTTAAGGAGGTTGAGAGAATAAGAGAATTAGGAAGACATTTCAAATAGAAAGAATGGGGTAAAGAAACGTCAAGAGGCATGAATAAAAAGGGCAGTTTGTCTTGCTTCCCACATTTTTGGATGTCAGCCCTTCAGCTCTCCCATTCCTATGGCCCCTCTTATACCAAAGATATTTCCACTGGTGGCCCCTTACTTTTCTGTAGATTCCAGGCTTGTTATAGGGAAACTGGCCCTGTGTTTACATATATAAGAAACATATTTTATATATAATTTATAATTTATATATACACACCCATGCATACTATATTCATAACAGAATTCACTAAAGCCTGTTCCACATGCTTCTTAGCGGCCTTCCTCTTTTATAGAATAAAAAAAAATACATGTTTACAGAGTTACATTATTTTTAGCCTTGGATCTCTGAAAACAAAGGACAGATTTAAATGGCACTTTTAAAACAAGCCAGACTACATTAAGCTAAGGTTATGAAATGATTCTGTAGCTCTGGTCTATTGAATGCCATTGAGGATGAGGCCACCCTCCCCTTACACATCAATGAGGCTAATGTCAAGGTGGTCCTGAGGAAACTGAGACTCAGTATTCCCCACAATGAATACACTGCTTTGCAGTTTGTGCCCTGAGTCTGATTCATCTCTCTCACCGTTTCCTTTTTAGTGTCACTCTCTGACATTGAATGGCATGTTGTTTTAGGAGAGAATTTAAGGCAGCATGCATGTAGATTTAGGGGGAAAGCCCTTAGTTTCTTTGTAGACTAGACAGCATCATCCATTTAACATTTATTAAGTGCCTACTATGTGCAGAACACTCAGTTTGGGTGCTGAGAGGGATCCCAAGGTAAAGAGTGCATTCATTGCTTTTATAGAGCTTGTGATCCAGGGGCTGGGAGGCAGGGAGGAGAATAAGATCTAACATGGCTAGCTATAATACAAAATATACCATGATCAGAGCAATATAGAAGAGTAGAACAAAGTGCAAAGAGAAGAGCCTTTCTTAAAGGAAGGAAGAGCCTATCATGGAAAGCTCCATAAGCTCTAAACCCTAGTAGGGCTTAGAAGGTTTTCTTTGGATATTAATATTAACATACAGATTAATTCAATTCAACAAGCATTTATTAAGCCTCTGCTCTGTTAGGAGATGCATTGGGGATGCAAAGACCAAAAAAAGCATCCTTGCATTTAAAGATCTGACATTCTACTGAGGGGAATGCATTATGGACACTTGTAAGTGTATATGAACTAAGCAATTGGTGGGAGAACTAACAATTGAGGGAATCTAGGAGATGGCACCTAAGATAAGCCTTGGGATTTCAAGAAGTGGAGGGGAGGTTGGACAGCATTTGAGTTGGTTTGTTGTTTTTTTTTAACTGATGGTTGGGGAGGGGGAAAAGGCAAGGGTAGCTTTTGCCAAAATACACAGGTAGGAAGTAGAATGCCATGTACACAAAATAGCAAGTGAGCCAGTCTTGCCAGAATGGAGAGTGCATGTCAGAGAATAACATGAAATCTGTTTAAAAGGCTAGAATGGAACCAGACTGTGAAGGGTAAACTCCCTCACATGCATCATTCCCTTTTATAGGGAGATTGTTGTCAAGAAAGCTCTTTGAATTCCTCTTACAAGGTAACCTCTTTTATCTCCCTCCTTCACTCCCTCCAAAACCTGGTCTTGTGATCCTGGGTAACATCTGGAAAACAAGGAGGAAGGTACCTGATCTCTAGGGTCTCTTACAACTCAAAAAATGCCACACTTGCAATATGGATTGTCTTATGCTTTGACTGTTCATTTTCCACGGCCCCTTTCCCACCTGAATCTTCAGGACCAAGACGTGCTTCTCTTGCCTTGATTCAGTGTTCACTTTCTCTCTTAAGTTTCATTTTACTTCTCAGGGTTTCCACCTCCCAGGAATGGGTGAACATGGCAGAGGCAGAAGCAAGGCGGGGAGCATAGAACTAATTCTAACATCAGAGTATCATAGATTTAGTGCTGCAAAGGAACTTCTTTTTCTGATCTGCTACATTAAAAAAAAATAAATAGAAAGGCAAAGACTGTGATTAGCACCAAGTAGTGAGGTCAAAATGTAGCACCTCTCTTGGTCTTTCTCTGAAAAGTCCTTGTTATATTGTTCCCTCCTGTTATTTTGTTGTTGTTTTGTGGGGTGAGGGGAAATCCTGTTTCATCACGATGACCTTGTTGTTGTAGAAAGGAACTAGAGGGTTGTGCTTGTTGTGGAAACATAATTTTGTCATTTTCTCTAAAAATATGCTTTACTCTGAAAAGAAATATTAAGCTTCTTCCTTCCTTTCTACCATTTACACATAAAGACCCAATATAGACAGTATACAAAAACAAAGATGAGTAGTTGCCCTGCCCTAACTGTCTTTTGGGAGAACTAGAATGTATCTGAACTAAGACTGGAAAATAAGCCTAAAGTATTAGGTTATTCCAGAAAGACTGTTAATGCCTGTTGGGTAAGTGCATTAAACTGCTTGGAAATGGTCACTTGTGTCTATTATTAAAAAAAAAAATAACAATACTTTCTGGGATGCTGATTTAAGCCAATTTTATAAGGACTTTAAACTTTACATTTGATTTGTCCAAAATAGTCTTTTTGAAACAAATAAATATTAAAATATGAATTATAATATTTCCAAGTGTCTGTCTAAAAGGAAACATGTCAAGATACTTAGAATTTAAATGGAAATTTTTGCCATAATTCATTCCACTGTACTTCCAACAAGCACATACCATATATAATATTACCTGGTCTCTTGAGACTTGGTTGAAGTAATCTGGATGTACTTGGTACAATAAAATAAAAGGAATTAGTAGAAGAAAAGAGATCAGGGAACAGTCAACTTTCTTGTTCTAATTCACAATTCTTTTTGGGATCCTTTTTGTTCTTTAGGGAAGGGGAAACCCATACCTGTTATGGTTATGTCATAGTTATAGAGTGTGTTAACTTTTGCTAAGTTCTTTTCATTATTTCCTCATTTGATCCTGAAAAGCTGGTGAAATGGGTACTCTTGTTATCCCCATCTTACAGAGAAATTAACACTTATAGTAATTAAGGGATTTTTACTCAGTCACACCACTATTATTTATTACTATTATTTAATTAATAGTTAACCAAATGACAATTATTTTATCTTAGCAAACAGCTAGCTGGCACAGTGGATAGAACCCAGGACCTGGAGTCAAAAAGACCTGAGTTCAAGTTCAGCCTCAGACACTAATTATATGACCAATGGCAAGCCACTTCACCCTGTTTGCCTCAGTTTCCTCATCTGTAAAAAGAGCTGGAGAAGGATATGGCAAACCACTCCAGTAAGTTTTGCCAAGGAATACCCTAATAGAGTCATGCAGAATCAGATATTACAGAAACAACTGAAAAATAAAACTTTTGTCTTAAGCAGTTAGATGGTATAGTGGATGGAATATTGGACATGGAAGCAGGATTGCCAGAGTTCAAATGTTGCTTCATATAATTACCAGCTATATGACTCAGGGAAGGAGGTAGGGGGGTGTCATTTGGCCTTCATCTGCTTCAATTGGCTCATTTGTAAAATGGGGATAAGAGTAGCACAAATGTCCCCAGCTTGTGAGGAGCAAATCAGATCAGATTCATGAAGCATCCTGTTAGAAATGCTAGTTATAGGCAAGCCTCAAACCTAAGTCTTGCTGACCCTAGAACTCTCATCACTATATTTTATGGCATCATGACAAAGTAGAAATCATCTGAGAAGGATCACATTCCATCCCTAATTCTAGGAGGGGTAGAGTATTTTGTTAACATGGAAAAATTCGGATGTAATCAGTGTTCCAATATAGATTGCTATTTTTATATAGTGATTTGTGATCCTATTTTCTTCTTTTTTATCTAGAGCCCTTTTTGACTTTAACTCTCTTGAATATCTGGTGATCTTTAGAGGTATGAAGCCATTTAATTTTTCCTCCCCAAAAGGATAATAACTTGAAAGATAATTCCTTACTTTATACTAGATTAAATAACTAGAGGATCTTAATTTAAATTGTGGTGAGGGAGAAAGGCTAAAGAAGGTTCATTTATACTCCCAAATTTGTTCCTCCTCCTCCCTCTCATCATTGTCCTCATCAATTGTAAAGTTTTCAGGCAGTGAGAAATTGCCAAAATCATAGAATTTAAAGTTGGAAGAATCTCAGAGATCACCTAATTCAACTCCATTCTTATAAAGAGGAGAACCTAAAATTCAGATATGTTAAAATGGTCCCATAAGTAGTAGCAAGTACTAGAGGTTGGATTTGAACTCAGAACTCTAATTTGTAATGCCAGACTTTTTACCTGACTTCTGCCATCTTGCTTCTTCCTTGAAATAGGTCAGTCTCTTCTCCAACTTCAAATCAGCATTCTTCCCATTTTTGTCCATTGATTCATGGAAAACTAGAGACCTTTAGAGTCATGTGGGTTTCTGAATCCAGGAAACTATGCTTGAAAGATTTTTTCCATGCATTTTCTTTTTTACTTAAAATATTTTTCCACGGTTATATGATTCATGATTTTTCCCACCTGTTCCCTTCCCCCTCCCAGATCTGACAAACAATACCACTGGGTTATACATGTATCATTGTTCAAAACCTATTTCCATGTTATTCACATTTGCAGTAGAAACCTTAATCATATCCCTATCATACCATGTGATCGATCATATATTTTTTTCTAATGCATTTCTGCTCCCACAGTCCTTTCTCTGGCTGTGAATAGATTCTTGTTCATAATTCCCTAAGATTGTCCAGAATCATTGCATTGCTGCTAGTACAGAAGTCCATTACATTCGATTGTACCACAGTGTATCATCTCTGTGTACAATGTTCTCCTGGTTCTGCTCCTTTCACTCTGCATCGATTCCTGGAAGTCTTTCCAGTTCACATGGAATTCCTCCAGTTCCTTATTTTTTATGCTTGAAAGTTGTGAAGAAACCAAGGCAACCTGCTTCTTGACTTCTTAGAACTCTGCCCCCCACTGTCAAAAGTTAAGTTGAATACTTTATTTTTTGTATTATTACTCTATGAATGTTTCTTTTTTGGGGGGGGATATTAACAGAACAGCACTAGTCTCTTAGGTATAGTGACCATTTGGCCTAGATATTCAGAAGCAAAGTTAATTTCAAGTTTCTTTTTGCTTCTTCTTCTATAAACTATCTTATCATCACTGGAAAATTACAGAAAGAGAATGATGAAAGACTCATACTGAATGACTTAGGTATCCATATGCCTAAAGGCATTTTAGCATGGCCCAAGGGACTGAATGCTAGACTTCTAGACAGGAAAACATGGTTTGAATTTGGTTCATTTCACTCAGCTGGCATTTATTATGTACCTTCCAAGTACATTGCTGTGGATGCAAAAACAAAAGTAAAAACCATTGCTGCCCTAAAGGGGCTTACATTTTACTGTGATAAAGCATTGTGTATCCAGATGAATCAATTGAAACTACACATTAATTAAGTACAAAATAATTGGGGAAGGCACTGAGAAGTTAGGAATTGGAATAAGAAAAGTTCCCTTAGAGGTAGGATTTGAGCTGAATCTTGAAAGGAGATAGGGTTTCTAAGAGTTGGAGGATAGATGGGAAGATATTTCAGTCATGTGGATCAAAGTGTACAATATAGGGCATGGAAGTGAGAGACAAAATCTTGTGTAAGCAATCTATCAAAAAAGTAAGTTTGATTGGAATAAAGAGAATATGAGAGGGACTGCTGGGAAATGAATCTGAAAAGATAGATTGTGAAGAATTTTAAAGGTTAGACAGTTATATAGATTTTATCTGAGAGGCAGTAGGGAGCCTCAGAAGCATCTCTGAGGCACAGGCAGTCCTCTAAGACTAAAATTTAGACAATTCCTGAATGGAAGTTTATTCACTCATGACTAGGCTTGATAGATTGATATATGCCTAAAAGCTTGAGCTAGAGGAAATTACCTTTACTTCCTTTCCAATTCTAGAATTCTGAAGCAGGACATGGCCAAACTCTTAGGCTCCCTGAATCAAATCACTAGTTGTCCTTGTCCACCTGAAGGAATTTTGCCTTCATATACTTTCTGTTATTCAGATCCTTTGTCACACCTACTAAATCATTCTTATCTCAAAACATTAGGGAAGTAGGGGAGGGGAGCAACTTCTGTCCTGTCTCCTGCTCTCCCAGTGTCCTAGTAACATCTGAAGCAGGACCCACAGTGACACAAGTTTATATAAATCCGAGTTTTTACAAAACTTATGGCAAGGGCAGGTCTAGCAGGACTGTTTTGGTCCCAGTAGTCTATATGTAATATTTAGGACGTAAAAAGTTAGTTAAAGAAAAAAATTCAAGACTACCTTTTCATTCATGTATTCTTTCCCAATTATTTATCTCCCTTGCAATAGGATCCAATACTCTGGAAGGTTTTCCAGTGAACATATTTATTTATGTATAATGGATACATTCTTTATCAGGTTATAATGGAGAATCCAAGAAAAATGTCATTTGTACTGAATTCTGAGTGCCAGGAAGGACATTAAGAAAGAACATTGACACTATTGATAACATTTATATAAAAAATTTTACTGATTAGTTCATTGGATTCTGTAACAAGCTGGTGAGATAAGTACTTTAAACATTCTTATCATTCCCCTTTTAAAGATGAAAAAACTAGGTTCACAGAGTTAGGGTCTTAACTGTGGTCACACAACTGCTAAGTGTCTGAGACAGGATTCGAATTCAATAGTTTCTTAACTTCAAGGCTTATTTTGTAAGGCTGTTTGCATATCCAGCATTTAGCACAGTGTTTAACATATAGTGATTAATAAATGTTTCATTCATTTGCATTCATTTTGTCTACTGTGGCATATACTTCTTATTGTTACCAGGAAAATATTTTATAAAGTGCTATATATTATTACTGTTATTTTATCATCATCATTACTAAAATTATTGTAATATATATACATTATGCCCTTTAATTCTAGTCTATATCTTAGCAGAATGTTTTCGAATTCTCTGAAATTTCTAATTTTCTAACTTCCCTTCCCTTACTTGTTTGTTATTGGTTTCTGCATTAGCAAAATATTCTTAATTAGATTCTGAACACACTGATCAAAGGTTCTATTATTTGCCCTATTTTTTTTTATTTTTTTTATCTCATTATTTTATTTTATTTTTTTTGTTGTGAGCTTATTTTTATTTTTTTTTATTTTTTTTAACATTTATTAATATACATTTTTAACATGGTTGCCTGATTCATACTCCTCTTATCCCCTTCACCCCCCCACCCCGCACTCCCCCCACCCATGGCCGATGCGCATTTCCACTAGTTTTGTCATGTGTCCTTG
>NC_058135.1:202260518-202277729 GCF_016433145.1 Gracilinanus agilis
CCCACCCATGGCCGATGCGCATTTCCACTAGTTTTGTCATGTGTCCTTGATCAAGACTATTTGCCCTATTTTTGAGTTCTCCTTATTTTAATGTCTTACCTTGATTATTAGTGATTATATTTTCTTTTCAGTACTTCTTATTTCTCAAAAGGTTTTCTTCTTTTCTCTTTAAGCCTTTCTTCCTCTTTGTTGACTGGCCTTTCTCCCTATAATCTTTGAATATTGGTTGTTTTTTTTTTTGTTGTTGTTGTTTTAAATTTGCTTCCCTTCCTACATTGCCATTTAAGAGTATAGACTTTTCTTTGTCTAAAGATGGCCAAGTAATGTGTTACACAGGGCTTATTCATCACAAATATATAGCCTTCATTCATATTCCTGGAGGAATGAATGAATGAAAGAGTGAGTGGATGAGTAGACTTTTACACAACTACATCTAACATTTTTCATGTTTTCCCATTTCTTTTTCTCTGTTGTTGTTGTTGTTGTTGTTGTTGTTGTTGTTGTTGTTGTTGTTGNTTTTCTCTGTTGTTGTTGTTGTTGTTGTTGTTGTTGTTGTTGTTGTTGTTGTTGTTGTTGTTATTGAATGGGAGCTTGTGCTTTAGTCATGAATGTTCGAGGAGAATTTAAGTTTCTTGATGGCAGGAACTATATGGTTTTTTCCTTTGTGTCTTTGGTTTAGTAGTACAGTGCCTTGCACATAACACAAGCTTTAATGAAATACTTGTTGATTCAGATTAAGTTTTCCCAGAATTCCTTAAGGGATATTGCATTCCTTTGATGTAGGTAGTCTAACTGCAGAGTTATGACACAATTCTACCTTTGGCTCCACAATGAGTTTCATTCATTGTCATTCCTCATATATGTTTGTTAGCACCTGATACAAAGTAGGTGTTCAACGGATGCTTGTTTGATATAAAAGCTTACACCATCTGTCACCAGCTTGTATGACCTTAAGCAATCCACAACACTTCTCTGAGCCTTAGTTGATAAAAATAGTAATAACCAGGAAAGTGTTTTGAAAAGTTTAAAGTCACATCTAAACCAATGTGAGGTGATGGCATTACCACTGAATTAATTTGAGGAAGAAATGGCATGATGGATGGGGCAGTTGGTTGGTGAAAATAGATTTCAAGGTTCAGCAGAAACAGTTATTTAGCAAAATGGCCTGCTATTTGCTAATTCTTGTTGGTAGGCATCCTTTTAATGTTTTTCTCCCTAACCTCCTGAGAGATTTGTGATGGAATTAGCTATGTAAATTGAAATATGAAGAAAAATATGCCACAAGCCTGTATTTTATATTTATAACCTTTATATTGTACTAAAGTCAGGAAATGTCACTGAATTAAAATCAGTAAATGTAAAAGTGAAGGTTTCCATAGCAACGTTAACTAACCCATATTGTAGATCGTATGCAATGTACATCAAAGTTTATATTTAACAGTCAGTTAATATGGAAAAAATATATAAAGAACAGGTGTTGTATAGATAAGTTAGTGAGACCTTAAAACTATTTAAATTCTAAATTTCATGGTCCCCCCTTTACAACGATATCATTCCTTTCAAATTTTCACAAATATTGAAAAAATAAAATGTATTCATCAGTCAATCAGAATTTATCAAGTGATTACTATATACTAGCTATCATGCTAAGTGTTGGGGATAGAAAGACAAAGGTGAAAAGTCCCTTTCCTCAAGCAGTTTATAATCTAATGGGTACACCAGTCCATCTTTGCATTTAATACAGAAAGAAATAATCATTTTGCGTAAATTATCAATCAAATCAATAGACACTTTGGAGGAAAACTAGATAATGAATGCTTGATGTTTATAAAATGTTTGGGCTTGCGTAAATAGAGTCTAGAACCTTTTTCAATGTAAAGCTTTCATCCAGCCCTGGTGGATTGGATCATATGTTTTTCAGATCCATTTTCTTGTAAAAGCAAGTTTAATCTTGAGTCACCACTTTTTCTATACCCTTTCTTATCAAGTTATTGAACTCCTTCAATTTTCCAACCTGCCCCAGATGTCCCGGTATGGTTACTTATATAACAAGGAACATTTGTATGGAAGTTCTACAGGCTCTTTCCTTTTTCTCTATGCTAAAGCGGGGAACTAAGACAGGTTCAGAATTCCATTAAATGTCTTTTCTTACTCTAGACAGCTAGATGAGGTTGTACTGTATTATGTGAGGTATACTCCTCCCCCCACTCCTCTATCCCTTCTCTTTCTCCATCTCCCTTTCCGTAATGTATATATGTTTGATATTCCATTACCAATTTGGAAAGAACCATAATGACAAAATATGAGATTATTCACTTTTCAACTTAATTGAATTTTAAAAAATCAGAAGAAATCTGACATTTTACGATTAAAAGTGTCCTGTGACTTTTCTTTGATGTAAATAAGTCAGGAAAAGTTGAACAGATAGATTTGTAATACTTTTGGAGAGGTAATATGGTGTCATGGATAGTAGGCCTCCACTGAATTTAGTAGTTATAAATGTGTCTTATTTCTGATATATGCTGGCTTAGTCCAGGAAATCCTTTAAAGCCATAATTTAAAGAGATGCTTTGATAAGCCTTTGTGGCTGGGACTTCCACACTGGGACTTCTAACACTGATGAAATCACAGAGATGGAGACTAAATCAATAAATAAGGGGAATCCCATAATTCCAAATATAATTCTCTATTTTAATACATTTTCCATAGTATGTTTGTGGTGTGTACTAAATTGAATTGAAATAATCTTCCACATTTAAATAACATTTTGATTTCTGTAAAATATTTTATGTATATATCTTACTTGATCTTTACAAGAATTCTGTAATTTAAGTGCTACCATTATCCCCATTTTATAGAGGAGAAAAACTAAGGTTCATACAAATTAAGTACTTGCAGGATTGTACAATTAAGAAATACCTCAAGTGGAATTTTAACCCAGGTATCCTCACATCAAATCCAGTATTCAATCTGTCATATAGCACTGCCTCTCTGATCACCTTATCATCCTAGTAAACCTCTTTTAGGTATGGAGTCCAAAGCTGAACCCAATTCTAGATTATGGTCTCATTACTTTGCCTACAGACATAACTATATATCTTGGTGTTTCTTATAGATATGATAGAAAACTACCTTTTTATGTCATCGCTTTATGTTATGAAAATTGATCAAAATGTATAGTCTATCAAATATCAAATTTTTCTTTTTTCTTTATTTTCTGAATACTTGAAGTTTCTTTCCTTGTATCAGTCTTTTGACAGAGATCATTAGTATTATTCTCATGCACTTATAACAAAAGGCTGAATAAATTTCCCTAAGGATGTGAGGTAGTCAGTTGGGGAGGTGTCATGTGAGACACTCCCCCCAAAAAACCCCAAATCTTTTTTTTCTATGATTTACACATTATGCCTCATTCCATGTTAAAAAGAGCCATTCAGGTCTACATCTGTGTGCATAGTCTTCTTCATAATCAAATGGTTCTAGGGGTTTCACCTTTGTTTTCATGTGGTTCTTTGTTAACTTCACAAATACTTAGTTTAACTGAATCTTGAAGAAATGCTTTATAGTCCTTGAGTTACTTTAGGAACCATAGTATATTACCTTTCTTATTAAGCCCCTTAAGCTCATTAAGTATTTCATGATGTTTACAACTGTTTTCAGAGGGATGGGTAGGCGGTATTTTCACCTGCATTGTTGTTATTGGCTTGTATCCCTGAATTTGTGTGACCGCCTACTCACATGTCAACATTGTGTCACTGTCAGTGGGAAGAAATATAAGCCACAAAAAAGGAAGGAAAGAGATTTTAAATAACTATTTGGAGAAGAAAGTGGGAGCATGGTTATGCAATAGGTAAACAGATCTGAAGAAAAACAAAGCAATAGATACAGACAGCTGTACATAAAACTGGGGAAAAGAGATAGTAGTGACTGGGAAAAAGGGATTGTTTCCTGTTAATTTTATGAAGAAATGCGGCTAATCGGAATTCTCATACAGGAAAGCAGAGCACATGCTGATGATGTGTGCCTAACCTGAGAGACAGAAACACATTTATAAAAACGGATCCCAACATCTCCTTTATCAAATGCCCAATAGTCTTAGAGAGTTCATAGTATGATGTGATTTATCAAGGGACTACCCACTCTCTCTGGGGTCCAATGCTGTGGTGTGGTATGATCATATACTATCATCTTAAAATTGACTCCCAAATTCCATGGCTCCAGATATCATGTTACTAGTCCTTTATTCAAACAAGCATCACATCTCTGTTGTAGTTGTTCCTTAATGTAATTCAGTAATCATTTATTAAGTGCCTATCATGGGCAAAACCAGTGTGCTGGGCTCCAGGGGTACAAAGATTAAAAACAACATACTCTCCACTCTCAATAAACCCATAATCTAGTATGGGTGAGAAGATAACAAATAAAATAAAAAGTTGTATATAAGGAGGTGAAGGAGATGCCTATTCAAAATGCCATCTAGGATTTCAGAAGAGAGAGACTATTTTATTTGGGACATCAGGCAATAATAACAGTATCTGAATTAGAAATGGGGGTGTGTTTGTTTTTTTTAAGCAATACAGTACCTGAGAGTATAATACAGAAATAATCTGTAGTAATCTGAGTGATCAGTATAATGAATTTAGGAAACTTGACTGCACCTTGATAACAATCTTATGGATAACCAAAATAGACAAATAAATAAAATGCCCAAACTAGTAGTAGAAATAATGTAGCAAAATGGAAATAAGGTAACCCTGTACTTTTCCCTACTTGGTGGTAGGAAACAGGTTCCTGATTCTCCTTCTCACATCCCTTGCCTTTAAACTTCAAGTTATGTTTGTGACGTTGGCAAGTCATATACACTCTCTCTGTGCCTCAGAATGTTACTTGATCTGTAATATATGTATTAGTAAGGGTACTAGAGCCAGCCTCTTGTTACACTGCCAGGACATATGGGTCCAGCTCTATCTCTTCCAGTAATTTCCAACCCTGCCTCACATAGTACATATACCCTTGGTTGTAGGTAGGAAGGCAATGGTAATAGGGAATACTAGGTCATTCTTTCTTTCCAGAGGCATAACTCTCCTAATTTGAGTCTCAGATCCAGATGAATGGACAAACCATGGTGATGCCTTTTATTTATATTACCTGTGTGTATTGAACTTAGAAAAGGTGGGACTTTTCCCTTTTTTGCCTCTTAAACTGTGAGTATTAATGACTAGTTATAATTAATGGTAGAGAAGTGGTAAAGAAATTTCTATGTTTTGTTGCCTGGATGTACAATTGGGTATCCCTAGGTGATACGAGATTAGTTTCATTCTGTTTGTTTTGAAAGAAGAGTCGAATTTTTCATTCTAATCTGTAGGGTTAGTTTTAGAGTCTGAGAAAACATTTACTGGATAGAAAATTGTTATTCTTCAGACACCTCCAGTCATATTACTTTTTGGGAAGCTGACTTAGAGAGACAACCTTAAGTCTGCAGGCAACATAGATATGCTCTCTAAAAGTATACCCACAGTAGCTGAGTCCTTGACCAAACTACTCATGAGTTTGAATAAATCAAAAACTTTCATGCATAGAATTATTCTGTGAATTATTATTACTGCTTTTCACAAAAAGAATTCTCATGTCTTCAGGCTAGTGAAATCTTCAGGGATCCTAATGCTGACCTCTATTTTCAGTTAAAGGGGCAGGAATAATCAACTAATTGCAATATCTTTGCTACCAGTATGGTGATTACATATTCATGGGTTGATATTGCTGCTTACTTATCTTTAATTACCTATATTGGACTTCTAACAATCAGATAGACAGGTGTTAATCTTCCTTTAAATATCTTTCTTACCCAAGAGATGATTAACCTATTTGGATTTAGTCTTTAGCCCAAACCTATGCATTTTACTGGAGCCTTACTCTTTCTGTATAAAAATGGAAGTTGGGTGAAGAACTACGTCTCTATCTTGGATGTGCAAATGTAGTCTCAGAGAATGAGACTTCAAGGGAAGACTCATCCACATATCTGAGGGCAGAATTAGACCTTGATGTGGGAAGTCAGTGTTTGACCTTCCCCTAAATATTCACAATTCTTCCCAGAATAAAGAAATTACTCTTGAGTTTAAAAAGAGCATAAGTCCAGTGTGCACAGCAAAGTAGAGAGAAAGGGGAAAAGTTACTTAGCTGCTGAAGCATGTGTGAGAAATCACCCTGTCCCCATTTTGAATTCTCCAAATTTTGACATCCTTACAAATAAAGGAATTAAAGTCATTTAAGATCATATGAATTAGAGCAAAGTGGGATGGTCAAGATCCTATATATATATACAGATGAGGAAAATGAAGCCTAGACAAAGAAATGACTCAAGAATGGTCAACCAAGTATTAAGAAAGAGAGCCAGGAATGAAGTCCAGTCATTTGTCTCCAAAGTCAGAGTATGTAATCCACTTTACCATATTCCTTCCATGGGAAGTCAGTCTTACTTATTGTTAATAAGACTTCAAAGCAAGAAGAGGCTAAATGGGTTGGTGTCATTTGAGAGGAGACTAGCATGGCCATCAGTAGACATTTCTCTAGTGACCCAAGAAGCCTGTTTATTTATTTTAAAACAAAACAAAGCAACTCTTTGTTATTTTCCTCTGTCCTTGGTTCCCTGAAACCAATGCCCTCTATGACTGTCAATGTGCAGGATGCCTAGTGATAGCTGTGTGATGGATAACGCTTGCCTAGATGGCGTAACCTCTCTGCATCCCCTTCCTTTTCCTTGTTCCTTTTCCTTTTCCTGGTAGCCAAACTAAACGGGTCTTGGCATCTTTTGGAAACCTTGTACAAATAACCTGAAATTTGTATAGCACAAGGATGGGTGGACTGTGAACTTGTTCCTGTTTCTTTTATCATATGATTTAATAATTTCAGTGTCCTTTTTGTTCTTGTGAGAAACCAAAAGGGTTTTAACTCCCGTCTAAAAGCAATGGAAACAGCAGAGAAAATTGTACTGGAAGAATTCAGAAAGGGCCGTAGTGGAGTTATATTTGAGGGGCTTGAAATATGACTGTTTCTATAGTTACATTGGCAGAAGATTTGTATTCCTCTGTCAAAATCATTAGGAAAAATTAATGACCAAAAATGGCATATTATTCAAAAAATTCAATAAAAAGGAAAAGAACAATTTTGAGACTCTTGGGTCTATTGGGAAGATCACATTTCTAGATATTGTAGCCCATAGAGATAATCCATTATTCCAAGATCACCTGTAGAATAGACAGATGATATTTTATTAGTGATGTCATAGAAGGGATTTGCAGAGGATTCAACTAGGTGACATTTATGATCCCATAATTTGATAGTTAATTTATAGCCATAGAATCATAGTTTTAGAGTTGGAAAGGAGCTTAGAGATCCTTAATTCAGTTATTTCATTTTGAATTTGAAGACACTTAGTCCTAGTAATGTTAGCTGATTTGCATAAGGTCACATTGGCAGTAAATAGCAGAGATGAGATTCAAACCTAATTCCATGAGCTTCAAATCTAGGGATCTTTTGAGGGAGCTATGTGGCTCAGTGGATAGAGTTCAAATCTAGCTTCAGATACTAGCTATATGATTTGGGGCAAATCATTTAATCTCTGTTTCACTCAGTTTCCTTAACTGCAGAATGGAGATAATAGACTTTACTCTATAGGGTTGTTATAAGGATGAAATGAGATAAAATATGTAAAATGCTTAGTACAGTGCCACATAACAGGTGTTGTATAAATGCTCCCTCTGTCTTTCTTTTGTATCCAGTAGGTTTGTTTTGGTTTTTAGAAGAACCAGGGGTGATGTAAAGAAAGGATTAGATTGAAATTTAAAAATCTGAAATATCCAAATTTTCGTTCTAGCTCTCTTGTCTTATTTTATGTCTCCCTGAGAATCTCCATTTACAAAATAGGAAGAGAGTAGTTTAAATTAAAGTTTGATATTGGTCAGAAAGCAATCTTTCAATGGGATTTTAATATATATGTGTGTGCATGTGTGTATATTTAAATATGTGCATGTTTAAATTTGTCTTATGGGATCTGTGACAAATCCCCAGACCACTAAAGATGGAGTCACCCATTTGGAAGATGACAGGGTACTACTTTTAGGAGACTGGAAATTGCATAGACATTCAGCACTAGTCTGTCATGTAGTTGGGATTAGCCATTAGGAATCCATTTAAATTAGGGATACTAGGATAGAATTTTATTGTGTTGTTATTTTAAGGGTCCCTTCCAATAAGAAAACTGACAACTTGGTGGATCAGTGGAGAGAGAGAGCCAGGCCTGGAGATGGGTGGTCCTGGGTTCATGTGTGGTCTCACTTCCTAGGTTTGTGACTGTGGACAAGCCACTTAACCTAAATTACTTAGTGCTTACCACTCTTCTGCCCTGGAATCAATTGAATCTAAGATAGAAAGTAAGGATTTTTTTAAAAAATAAGCTACTTTCTAGTGTGGTGATAGGAGTTACTATTTGTTTTTTTGTTTTTACTTACAAGAAGACTTTTACAGAATAACCCTATTGTTTGTTTTAAACCTCACATTTCTATTGTGCTTTATGGTTACTGAACATTTTATACATATTATCTTATTTCCACTTTACAATAGTAAAGGTAGATCAGAGACTGTTTCTCTATTTTTAGTGAATAAATTGAGGCTGAGAGATTATGACTTAGGGAGCATGAAATTTTAAAGCCAGAGATCATTTATGCTAAAGACAAGTGTCAGGGTTGGAACACAAAGCTGTTCTTTAGTCCCCAAATTTAGACATTTTTTCTTACGGTGTTCCCTTTTACAAAAGAAATGTGTATAGAAAGACAAAAGGACTCCGACCTGTCTTAGAGTTGAATGAACTATGCCATTCCATTGTTTGAGGATCATTGCCATCTTTTTAAAGTCTGCAATTTGACTCTACGTTAAATTCCATTCAGTTCAACAGATTCCTTTTAAGGACCTATCATATGCAAGGTGCTGTGTTACACACTGTGAAAATAGGAATAAAAATGAAACAAGCCCTGTTCCCCAAGAGTTTCTATTCTACTGGGGAATATACAATTTATAGAATGGTGGTGTGTTGAGTAGAGTGTTGGACCCCAAATTAGGAAGATATGAGTTCAGATCTTGCATCAGATACTTATTAGGTGTGTGACTGTGGTTTGGTCACTGAAATAATACTCGGGGCTTCAATTTTCTGACATGTGAAATAAGAGTAATAATAACATTCACTTCATATGTGGCTGTTAGCTCCAAATGAGATAACATAAGCTTTAAATCAGGGTAAAATGCTAAGTGATGGTGAAGATAATGATGGTGATGATCCTAAGAAGAAGAAAGAAAAAGAAGCAATTACAAAATTGATGCAAAATAATTTCAAGATTGAAAGAGTGCTATTAATTGAGGGACGTCATGGAAAGCTCTGTAAGGAGGGTGGCGTGAGGTCTCCTTTGAAGAAAGGTAGAGATTCTATAGAAATGAAGAAGTTCATTTCTTCCAAACATGGGGGACCAGTTATGTAGTTTGGGACAAAGAAGACATGATGCCATCTACAGGGAACAGACAGTATGCCAGTTTCATGGGAGTAGAGAGTTCTGGAAGAGGAACAGTATGAAATGAGATTAGAGATGGAGGACGAAACCAGATGGTGAAAGACCTTAAGTACCAGTTTGTGAGTGCACATAGTAACAATCTGTGTCAAAATGGGGCTTTAGGGAATCTTCTTCCCAAATCAACATGACTTCCCATTGCCCATGGGTTGTTGTGTGACAGACTGATGGATGGATGGCTTTGTGCTCATTGTATGTGTGCATGTATTGACCTGAAGACAAAGCAACGAGAGTTGTAGCACATGAGTATTGTGATGTCTCAGAATCCTAGAGAATCCCTTATCATTTTCTTCTCATTTGAACAGAAATGGCACACTTAGGTCTGACGTAGATCCCTGGTTTTGACATAGATACATGTAATCAAGAAAATCCACCTCCTTCCACCTTCCTGCAGGGCAGAACATCCCTTACAAGGTTTTCAACTGAAGACATTTTCATTTTCCATATTCTGCATTTCAGTGAGGTATCCTTATACGTATAAAGGTTCAAGGTACCAAACGATGCTCCAAATGCCTTATTGACTCTACTCTTAAGCCAGGCAAGTATTTGTACAATGAGGGAACAGGATTTCAGTCTGGGAAGTAGAGAGTGAACATTATCTCAGAAAAATAGAAATGCTCTTATTCCCAATGTCATTTGACCTAGAAATAAATAACTAAGAAAACAATTTGTGGGCATATCATGGTGCCCCAAAACTGCCATCATATAGGCATTTCTCCATCAAATTGTGGTTATATAAAGGAAAAAGTTGACTGCTGGTAGGATAGGTTAAACCAATTATTAAAGATTCAAAGTACATATCTTAAGGTGTTGATTCTGTCCTGAAACCTCACTTTCATAATTGAATAGAAATAATTAAGAGGAGAAAAATAGAGATGAACCATGGTGCTATGTTTGGAATTGCCATTTGGAATTGCCATATGGCTTATTGCTTTCAACGGGCAGTTAACAGATACTTAAGTGGCCATTAAGTAGCAAAATTGAATCAATATAATGTACCCCCTACCAGAAATAGAAGAAATGTGATAATACTTTCTGCTTAGAAGCATTACAAGAGAGATATCTAGGTGACCCAGTGGATGGAGAGGCACATGGGAGGTCCTGGGTTCAATATGACCTCAGACACTTTCTAGCTGTGTGACCCTGGGCAAGTCATTTAATCCTGATTGCCTGGCCCTTACTGCTCTTCTGCCTCCAAACTGATATATAGTATTGACTCTAAAACAGAAGTTAAAGGTTATTTTTTAAAAGAAGCATTATGAGAATTGAATCTATTCCAGTCCAAATCTGTCCATCTATTTTAAAGAGTTGTGACCTTGAACAAGTCACTAACACCCCCTAGGCTTTAGTTTAATTATGATAAAAATGAATGGATTAGGATAGATGATCTCTGATTATTCCTTTCTGCTTTGAAAATTCTGTAATATTTGAAACAAATTTCCTCAACTACACTGGAACTAAAAGATTTCTGCTCTGGCTAACCCAAAAGACAAATGAGATAGTAATTGGAGTTGTAGTAATTACAATAATAGTTAAAAAATTAAAAATAACAGTCCATAGAACATTGGTTATAAAGGGATAATAGCAGGATAGGTACTTGTTCCAAGATCATTTCTATCTCTCAATTCCCTTAAAAAATAAGAATGAGGTAATTATGACATTTATCCAGCATTTTGCACATATGAAAATTCTTTGAGAGCTCTGAAGCCCAAAACATATATAGAATATACTTAGGTAGGAAAATACTTTGAAGAGAATAAAAAAAGATCCACCCAAAGAACTTGTGTAACAATACAGAAAGGCCCGTGTATTGACGCAGTTTGTGTAAGTCAATAAATATTGTATCCAGTCCTAGATGGAAAGAGGATGTTGAAGACATAATTATGATGTGATGTGATAGTCTAAAAAAAATAAGTCAAACAATATGTTAGTGTTCTGGCCAGCAGGAAACACCAACAATGCTCCCACCTTTTTCCTGTGACTTACCCAGAGTTCCTTCCAGGCGACACAGATAACTGGTTGGTGATAATGCTGTGGACAGGATTTGGTGCCAGCTGAAAACAGAAGAACTTTATCAAATTTTTATCTGATCAGAAAATGACCTTAGCAAACACCTTCCAAAGCAGTATTTAAGCATGTACTTCTCTTGAGAAAGTTTTCTTTTTTACCTGAATGTTGGTCCCAATCTACTATGCTAAACCCACACTTATTGTAGCTAAAAGCTTAAAAACACACAGGTGTCTCCTTTTAATTGTGATGTTACCTTTGATGTAAATTAATTATACTTATTGAAAAGTTTTGAAGTTTGTATTTAATGGTAAAACCATACCTAACTTTGTGGTCCTAATAATATTCAAACCTGTTCTTTATCATTAATATTCATAATAACAAAATCCAATGAAATTAAACAAATATTAATTAATTGCATGCTAATTGCCTAACATTGTGTTGTAGGAGATAGAAAACCAATACTCAAATAAAAGGTCTTGTTTTAAGGAATTTGTACCTAAAGACCATGAAATAAGACACACGTATGAAACTTCTGGTCAAGTCAACTACTAGCAAGTCAAGAAGCATTTGATGTGTGCCTGATACTATGTTAGAAATACAAAGAGAAGCAAAAAATATTCCCTGTCCTCAAAATGTTCATAAGGCATTCTAATGGGAACATAACAGAATATAACTAAATTCTAACATGATTCATACAGTCAAGTATTAGAGAAGTTCAATGTGACATAATAGAAAGAGAACTGGATTTTGTTTCAAATCTCATCTACTAATTTTTATTTGAATGAGGGAAGTTCTAAATCTACCTAGAACTTCCCAAGTATAGAGTCCTCCTAGCAAAGGAAACTCATACAAATGTAGGTCAGCATTTCTTCTGCAAGTTATAGTTTTAGAAAAACTGCCTAGGACACTGGAAGTTTGAGTACTTGTCCATTATCACACAGCCAGTATATATCAAAGATGAGACATAACCTAAATCTTCTTATTTCTAGGACCCTTTAAAACGGTGCCATATTGCCCTCCAATATATGGCTTTGAGCAAATCACTTACTCTCTCTGGATTGCAGTTCCTTCATATATAAATTCAGGGGGTTGAACTAGATGGTCTCATGTCTGTTCTAGCTCTAAATCTATGACATTTTGAAAAAAGGAGAGGCCACTGCGGGCCAGGATGGTCAGTGAAAACTTTATGGAAGATTTGGGACTTGAGATGAATCTTCAGAGATGTTGGTAGTCAGATAAGAAGGGAGAAGAGGGTATCTTTAAGATGGGGAAATGGCATGAGCAAAGACCAAGAGTCAAAAATGGTCATGGTAGGTCTGATGAGAATGGCTTAGCTATGAGAGGAGTTTTAATCTAAAATAGTAAATTATGGCTCTTGCTGCATAGTTGAATTTAATTTTTTTCTATATGTAATCATGTGGCACTTTATATCTGAAACTTAGAATGTCTTTTTAAAAATATATATCCTTTTGCTTTGACCAACTCCTAATGTCATTTCAGCTTTGTCATCAATCAAGATATGGGCAAAAGGTTTCACTAAACTGAAGATGACCTTCTTTTCTACTTCTCAAATTTTGACCAACTAGTATAAATAAACTTAATTAAATATTTATATAAAATCCTTGGTATAGTAACCACTCTCACTTAAAATATTTGGATCAACTTGTAGGATTTAAATGTTTGGAGCAGACTTTTACACCTTTTACACTGCATAACTTTTCTCCATTTACTATAGGAAAACAAATAAAGTTAAGTTTTCAGGCCCAAGGGGAACATTTTAAGGGATTTAAAAGAAACTTTATACTTATAGTGAATTCATGTAAGAAATGAGCTCATAAAATCCTAAAAATAGCTTATGTCAGATTAAGAAAAAAACTGGAACAAGTTAATTTCCCAGGTATTCTGTTCAGAAATTAGACTGTACAGTGTGTCTCTTTCTGTGATTTCTGCTAATGGAACACGTATTTGATAATGATCACATAATCTCTTTGTCAATGAGACTCTTCAAGTGCCTCATGGATGGATTCCCTGCATATGAAGATTCCCAGCTCCAAGTCTCCATATAAAAGGTGAATATGTATGTGGGAGGAAAGTAGGAATATCGCATCTTGTAGACTTTAGACCAGTATAGGGGAAAAAAATGATAATTTGGTTTAAGTTTAATGATCATTTATGGCCAGTGTCAATTGCTTTAAACACTTTTAGTCCTTTATATAGTGCTATGTTTAAAGGGCTAGACTTAGTCAGGAAGATCTAAATTCAAATCCTGTCTCAGTTACTTAGCTAAGTGACCCCAAGCAAATGACTTGACCTCTCTGTGGTTCTGTTTCCTTATCAGTAAAATGAAAAGGTTGGCTTCAATTGCATCCAAGCCCCTCTAGGTCTAAAGCTATCATCAAATGAATTGCAGAAATGAGTAGGAATCATATTTGAGGCATAGCAAACACTTATGTGAATCCACAAAGGTGGGAGATAGTTTGTGGATGTCTTGGGATCAACAGTAGCAAAGTACTGGAGTTGGCCAGAACAATCAAGTCATTCCATTTAAAATGTCATATCAGGGATGAGTGAAGCATAAGAAGTCTGGAAAAAATGGTTTGAAGTCTGACTTTGGAATGCTTTTGAGGTCTTTTTTAAATGGGTCAAGATGAAAGAATACTCTTTTTTATCACCAAGAAGTATTTTGATGCACCTTTCTTCATTTTGTCATTTGAGAGCCAGCCTGCTTGACCATATAAACAAAAAACCCAGAGTTGGAGTGGGAAGACCCAAGTTTCAATTCTGCCTTTTTTACTTCCTGGATCCATTCAACAATTCAATTCAGTTCAGTTTTGTAGAGGTTTATTTGGTGTCTTATATGCATCAGGTATAATACTAGGTTGTGTTGTGTCGGGGATATAAGGAGAAAAAATAAAATGATCTTTGACTTCAGTGACCTCCATGATACAGGGCAAGTGAGGTCAATTTTTCTGACCTGTGGTTCTTTTCTCAGCTGCTTGTTCTTCATCTGTAAAATGGGGATAATGCTCAAGCCACTCTGTTTCCAAAAAAATATTTTAAGAATTAAATTGGATGTTGTATATAAAGTACTGTAAAATGCAGTTATAATTTTTATACTCCAAATAACCACTTCCATTATTGTTTTACATCTTCTTTCTACCAGAATTAATATATATGCATATATATTACATATATATGCATGTATGTATATTTACCATAAAACTTGAATTAGCTGGAACTCAACTAACTGAAACTCTCAATTAGGCAGATAATTTTGCAAGGGTGGTGAGGAGGGAGCAATCAGAAAACAGAAAGGATTGTATGTGTCCCAGAAGTAAAGACATGCAAATACAAGCAAAGTATGCATTCTGGCTTCAGCGATCAGTATAAAACTCATCAAAGTAAACCTGTTTTATTTAGACATCTGGGAAATGTACTTTGACAAACATCCGCTTGATGACTGTCAGTGTCATAAAGAGACTTTGATATCAAAGATCCACAGAAACTGTTGAAATAAATTATATCTTTTTATGACAAAGTGCTCTTTACTAGCTATGATTTGCATTGTCCATGTGATATGGCTTTAGCATCTTAATACAAAGGATTGCCACATTTTCATGTAAATGACAGTATGGAATTAATAAGGAATTTTGAGTAGTTATGTAAACTCCAAATGCAGAATCTCAATTTACCTGCTTTTAGCAATACTCATACACATGTTGCTTCCTAGAATTTTTAACATATAAATGTTTCTGAGATTTACATATTCAGTACTTTTATAGCTATAGAATAGCTCTTTCAAACTACCAGGGAAAGTAACACATCATCCTTCAAAAGTCTTTTTTTTTTTTGTACACCCAGTATATGTATATGTGAAGAGGAGGAGAGAGTTAGGGATGTGTAGGAAGAGTAAGAAGAAGGATAGGGAGATGGGGAGAGAAAGAATAAGACAGAGAAGAGAGATAAGAAGGAGAGAGAGAGAATTAGCCTGATTTATTCTATGGCACTTTGATTAATCCATGATTTCATTTATGTATGACTAATCCATACTTCTACCAGTACAGAGATCACATTCACCCCTTTTTATCCTATTTCTTTTTCCTATGTTTCAAGAGATCTCGCATGGATTCATTCAATGAAGGGAGACATTTCTATGATTCTTTTCATATTTTGTAGATACTAGTACAACTCTCTGGCTATCTTATAGATTTTCTAGTCATCCATGTTTTATTGAATTTTTTATTCCATTTCTTCCACATGTCTCATCATTGGTAAAATATTATCTCAAATGCATCTTTTTATTGACCACTGGCACTGGATCAATTCTTTCCCCTTAGAAAATGGCATTTAAAAGGTACTGGTTATACCTATTATCAGAATACAACAGGGTCTTCTCAATGAAACTTACATTCATTCCAAACAGATTGACCTAATGATTCATATGGAAGAAAAAAAAACAAACACAAATAGAGAAAGAATAAACTTCAACACTTCAAAACATCTATAACCTCATTGATATCAATATTCCCACTTTTTATATGTCTTCCCCAAATATTCAATTAAGAATCTATGAAATGGCTGGAAGTCTTTCTTTGGAGTCCAAGACTTCTGATATTCCAGAGAAATGCATGTTATTTTGTTCATAGCATGAAATTTCATGGGTAGCCCATTGCATTAGCTCCTTAGTCTAAATGCCTGGATAGGCAAAGTAAATGAACAATGAGTTGTATCTTATACTGGATAGGATGAGATTAGTTATGAAATAATTTGGAAAATTATTCAATTCTTTGAGTGATCCCAAACCTTACTGTGCCTTGAAAGCCCATCTATTTAACTCTACTATTTCACATTTAGGAATCAGGAAGATGAGGAGTCAGTGAAGGAGATAGAAAAGGAATAGTTTTAAAAGGCAGTAGGAAAACCAAGACAGTCTTAAATGAGAAAAAGAAAGGGTACCCCATAGGAGGGTCATAGTCATCAGTTTCAATAACTGCAAAGAAACCAAGAAAGAAGAGGATTGAAAAATGTCAGTAGATGTAGTGATTAGAGGGTCATTGGTAAACTTTGAGAGATTACTTTCATGAGAGCTTTAGAAATGGAAGCCCAATTGTAAAAGGATACAGAGAGATTGCATTAGTGAGAAATGGGAAGCATCTGATATTGACAACTTTTTTCCCAAGTTAATTCTGAAAGGAAGGGCAGAAACGAAGCAGTACATAGATGAGGCAGAAAGACCAAGAGAAGATTTCTTAAAATAAAAATGGGAAGATCTGAAAACTGATCTTAGGATAATAGATTTAGTATTGAGAAAGACTTCAGAAGTTACCTTGTCTAGCCTAATTCTCTCATTTTACATATAAAACAACAACAACAACAACAACAATATGTATCAAATGATAGAATCAGGGTATGAACTAAGGTCCTCTGACTAAGGATGTAGTATTCTTTCTTTTGTATCATGCTATTTCTCCAGTTAGGTAGGGGAAAAAAACAATGAGAGGAGAGAGAGAGAAGGAGAGAGAAAGGAAGAGAGAGAGAGAGAGAGAGAGAGAGAGAGAGAGAGAGAGAGAGAGAGAGAGAGAGAGAG
>NC_058135.1:202292273-202366733 GCF_016433145.1 Gracilinanus agilis
ATCAGTCTCAGTTTCCTCATCTATAAAATGGCACCTATTTTAGAGATTTATGAAGATTAAAATGATTATCTCTCTATAAGATTTTGTAAACACTTTTAATTTCTACATAAATGCTACCTGTTGTCATTGCTGTTGTTATTGGCATAAGATCTTCTATTCTAAATCCTATGAAGATTAGAATAATTATAATCACTTAGGTATCTGTGGGTCCTCACATGAGATACATCTGTGTGGCACCATTTCCGGGGCTCATTTAAAAATAGCATTTTCCATCAATTGGTGTTCCCTCCCCTTTCCCCCCTATAGTAACAGGAGGTGGGGAGGTGAATTAAATAACCTTTCAAGGATACTATAGGATTTTATGAATTCCCAACCAACTACCAAAGGGACACACCCAAAAGCCTTTATATATATATATATATATATATATATATGTAATATATATATGTATATGTATATGTATATGTATATTTGTATATACATATGTATATAAAAATACACATATATATGTATAATGTAATATGTAATATGTATAATATCTATATTCAGTAGAGGAGGGATAATTGCCTTAAAGTCTGTTTCATATACTATTATTATTAATTTTAAGTATAACACTCAATGCAGCTGAGCCAATTTAGAGGCCTTCCCCTGTAATGTTGTCTGGTTGAGATACCCCTAAGCTAACCAATTAAAATACTTTTACTGTGTTAATAATGAGTAGGAGAAAGTGTTGGGGTGGGGGTGGGGGGGCAAGGGGAGATGAATTCAGCACTTAGCAATGAGCCAAATCTGTGAAATGTTTTGGGAAAAACTGACTTGAAGCATATGTGTTATTTAGTCTATTGACAAAAATAGTTTTTGCAGCTGTAAAGTAATCAGTGATTAGTCAACTCATTATAAAATAATAGAACACTTATTAAGAAGAAAGAAATCTGTAAATATTTAGATGGTAACTAGACCATTGCTAAATGAAAACATACAATTCACAGCAGTAAAACTCATAATTAAGATTATAAAGAGATATCATCCAATGTTTTGAAAATAATTCCTTTCAGTATAAAACATTACTAACAATGATCTTTGCCCAAAGGTGAGTTTTCAAAAAAGGATTTTTAGAACATCAGTTCAACTATTTGTAGAGCAGTTTACATAGGAAAAAAATTATGTTTAAATAGCAATTTCTTGTTCTTTTTTTAAAATTTCAACAAAATAATGGAAGAAAAGAAGGTCCATGAGCAATGACCATGACTGAAGCTTACTCAAATGTCACAAATCAAATCTGAAATCAGTTGAAAATTAATGTAAAAAATGGCATACATTTAAATTACAATTTAGGGGAAGGAAAGAGAAGAATAAATTACAACTAAAACCCACTTTTCTTCAGCTCTTATCTAATAGTTACTTAAGGAGTTTGAATTTCTAGATGCTGAAGCAATTGACTTATCCAAAACAGTTCAACAGAAGGTACAGATAGAAATATGAATAGCAAGTTAGTTTCATAAACTAAACTGTTTTTTAATGTTTGGGAACATAATACAATTTAGGAAATATTTAACATGTACTTATCATGTGACAATTTTTGGCCAAGGTATTAATATGAAAGAATTCGGGAACAAAACAATTCAGCAATGGAACCTTTATAAAAGTAGATCTGACCACATCACTCCCTTACTCAATAAACTCTAGTGGCTCCCTATCACCTTTAGGATGAAATAGAAATCCTTTGTTTGCATATAAAGCCTTTAATACCTACTTTCCCACCTTTCTAGTCTTCTTGTATCTTACCACAAAACCCCCAACATCATCTGGGTTCCAGTATCATGTGATCAGAGAATCCTTTAGAGAAATGCAAATCAAAGCATATTGGGGAGAACTTGACCACTGGCAGATAGTTAAGTGTTTTTTCCTTGACTTGATGGCTCTTGAATTTAGCTATTACATTCCTGGAAGTTGTTAGGTGAGAATTTCTTTCTGGAGGCAATCTGTGAATTCTTTCAATTTCAATTTTATTTTCTTGTTCAAGGATTTCTGGGCATTTATCTTTGATAATTTTTTGTAATATGATATCCAAGGTTTTTTCATCATCATGACTTCCAGGTAGCTCAATAATTCTCAGATTGTCTCTCCTAGATCTATTTTCTAGGTCAGTTGTTCTTTCAATAAGATATTTCATGTTTTCCTCTTTTTTTTTTCATTCCTTTGATTCTACTTTATTTTTTCTTGATTTCTAATGAAATCTTTAGTTTCTAGATGGCCAATTCTGATTTTTAAGACTTGGTTTTCCTCAGTCAGTTTTTGATTCTTCTTTTTCAATTGGCTCATTTCTTCTTGCGTTACTTTCATTTCTTCTTGAATTCCTTTCCTTTCTCATTGCATCACTTTCATTTCTTCTTTTTTTTTAAACCCTTACCTTCTGTCTTGGAATCAATACTGTATTTTTCCAAGGCAGAAGAGTGGTAAGGGCTAAGCAATGGGGGTCAAATGACTTGCCCAGGGTCACACAACTGTAAAGTGTCTGAGGCTAGATTTGAACCTAGGACCTCCTGTCTCTATGCTTGGCTCTCAATCCACTGAGCTACCCAGCTGCCCCCACTTTCATTTCTTGTTACATTATTTTCCTTTCTTCTTGCATTACTTTCCTTTCTTTTTGCATCACTTTCCTTTCTTCTTGCATCACTTTAATTTCTCTTCTCCACTTTTCCTCTACCTCTCTTAATTGGTTTTTGAAGTCCTTTTTGAGCTCTTCCATATTTCCATTCCATATTTTTCTTTTGGTCTTTGTGTGTGTTTCTTTAGCTTTCATTTTCCCCTTCTATATCTGTACCATGCTCTTTGTTTCCATAATAAGTCTTTAGAGTTAGGTGTTTTTTTTTAGTTGTTTGCTCATTTTTCCTATTTAATTATAGGTAGTCTCTGTTTTGGGGGAAGTAGGGGAACCCTTTTAAACTTCAGTCCTTCCTTTATGCTATTTTTGGCTTATTTTTTGGGTTGTTACTGTAATATTGAAAATTAATAACATGCCAAATTTGATATTTGGAAATTGGTTTAGAAACATAATATTAGTTTAAAAAATTGCTGTGGTTGTCATTTATAAAATAATTAACTTTTAATGAAGTCATGAGAATTATAGTAGTTTTTAATAATTTAATTTTAATATAAATATAGTATAAGAAAGAAATAAGAAGGGAAGGAAATAGAAAAATATTTCCTAGCCTTCCACCCTAATCTTACCAGCCCACAAGAATCTTACCACCCTAGATACCAATGCAGAATCACTGAAAGGCCCCCAGCCAAAGACCTCCAGAGAAACACCCTCCTCTCCTCTACTGGTTCATTTTTTATAGTCCTCTTTCTCCACATCACTTCCTTTCTTTGTGTGCTGATCTGTCACATCTCAGGAACCAAAGTTTATGTTTGGAGTATTACAGCTATGCTAATGGACTGACTCACAGGAGCAGAAAGTTCACAACCCTGGGATGAAGGAGTTCCCTTTATACAATACCCGCTGTGATTCTTTGGGAGATGAGCGTGTTGAAATCTTCCATATTTACATGCCTAGTCTCCTCAATGTTTCATTTAAACATAACTATCTTATACCTCTAAACATCTTCTAGCTAAAAGGACATATGATATTGCACTTTCTAAGAGGAAGCTACAATATTTAGAGACAAGAGGAAAATTAAAGAAAAGAGAGAGAGGAAAACCAATGTTTGCTAGGCGCATTGACAAAAAGCCAATTAGGAGCATTCCCCTTTGGCATAAGAGTGTACATTCAGAATAAGTATATTCAACCCCCTTCAGTTCAGTTCATTATATCCCAAAGTTCATTCTGGATCTTTTGATATAGTGTATGGCTTCTGCAGGCTTCTTTATGGTGCCTTCTTCAAAAAGTTCACTTTCTTGATTTGGGGAGTTAGCTTCTTTTCCTGAAATTTTTCTCAAAAAAATTTTTTTAATCTTGAATTTTATGAAAATTATGCATTACTAGTTTACCAGATGGTCTGAGGGTTGTTAGCTCTGATAGTTCCCTCCCAGTGTTGATTCAATTGACCCTTGAGATGCTGATAGCTTAAAGACTTTCCTCAGGCTTGGGTATAAGCTTTAGATCTCACTCTGGCAGGTAGTTAGGAAAAGAAAATATTTCTTCTCTTTATCCCTCTTCCTCCCCACTCCCAAGGAAAAATCATTATCATAAGAAATAATTTACCATCTCTAGTGAGTAAATTATGGACCAATTTGTTTACCAAGTTACCAGATAGGAAAACTTTGCACTAGGACTAGTCACTTATTCAGGTGTTATCTTAGGGATAGATCTGATGGAAATTTGAAACGCGTAAGAGCTATAGTGGGAGGGGTTATAGGGGGGGTACACTTTAAAAAGTGAAAATTCTTATTCTCCCTAGCTTTGGTCATTTTTAGGACTGATGTATAACAGTGCACATGAAGATCTAATATAGTCCCTAAATGGCCCTTCTTCCCTATGAATCAGATAATGCCCTTGAAAAAGAAAATACATCTGCTACTAGCCAGACTCAAACTCCTTGTTTCTTCCTGTCTTTACTTTTAGAAAGATGACTTGCAAATCCTAAACATCCTTCAGGGGCCAGTTCCATTCCAGCCCACACTGATGTCCCCTTTGTCCAAATTCCTGCTGCTCTTGCTGTCCAGCTCGTTCCTTTATTGCACACTATAATATATATTTTTTTTACTTACCTGTTTCCTGTGTGTATCTTTTATACTCCCAGCTAGGTTATAAACTCTTCAAAGGCTCCTTCTATTGCCGTGGTCTCTGTTATATCAGTATTGTGCTAATACATATAGTCAGCTCTCAGTTTATATCAGCTGAATTGAATGACATTGATGGCCACATCATTTGTTAGGTGTGGTTATGCCAGCCTTGATAATAGTCCTGTATTTGGAGTCATAGGAAGGAGGTTCTAATCCCAGATTTGTCACTTATTGTGTGACCATCCCTGAGTTATTTAATCTTCTTGGAGTCACTCTCTTATCTCTTTTGTGAACTAATTGAATTAGATGACCTTTTTTTAGCTCTAGATGCATGATTCTGTGGAAAGATAAAAGAACCTAGATAGGCATCAAAAGACCTGTTCTCTTTTCTGGTTCTACCATTAAATGGCTCTATGCCCTTAGACATTTTAAGTCATCTCTCCAGGCTATGGTTTCCTCATCTATAAAATGAGAGGATTCATAAAGATGATCCCTAGAATATCTTCCACGTTTAAAATTTCATCTATCAATAGTTGTAAAGGCTTATATCACTGAAGAGGATTATGGAGTCAGGTTTGGGATGGGGAGGGACCTTTGATGCCCCCAAGCTGAACACCCTCATTTTATGGAGGGGAAACCTGAGGCAGAGAAGTTATAGACCTTATCTGAGAACACTCAGGTAAGAAAGTGATAGGACAATGACGCGGACCCAGTTCTTTGGACGACAAATCCAGAATTCTTTCCATTTTGCCTTTCTGCCTCCTGCAGAGGAGTAAAGTCAGTTCTGATGCTTAGTCCAAGTTGATCTGCAGTTTGGCCTTAAGCCTTTCTACTTTCCGTTTCTCATCAGTAAAACTGGAATTAGATTAGATGAGTACCCACCTGCCCGCTGGCCATCTCGCAAGTTTGTGAAGATTGATGAGAAAATGTTGGCAGCAGACTTTGAACTTTTGGGGAGGAAAAGCCTCTTGGAGAATATAACTTTTTTTGTTGTGCAATTTGATTTTGATGAGATATCTTCCTATCATTTTACTACCCTTTTCCTAATTAAGATTTTTAAGGCCAGCTCGTCATCTCTTCATTGTCAGAAGTGGAAGAATGAATGTCTTTCCATTATTTTCTAATTTACACTAAAAACAGATGACAGTCATTGGTAAAATATCAGAAAATTTTCTGATGAGAATTACAAGTGATCAGATTATAGATAAAAGGAGAGTTTGTTGATGTGTAGGCAAGAGAAGTATAGCATTTGGATTTCTTGAAGGAAATATAAGCATTCTTAATAGGGACCTCTCATTTTCTTTATATATATATATATATATATACATACATACATACATGTATGTATGTATGTATATATACATGAAGAAGGAATTTGCAAGACAGATTTTTCCCCCTGATCTCTTTTCATTCACTGAAGTGGTCAGTGATAATTGGACATTGGAGACATTTGTAAGATCAGACAGGGCTGTCACTTCCCTAAAAAGCAATGTCTCTGAAAAGAAAATGTCAGTCATTGTTCTCTGAAGGCTCGGGGTGATGTCCCTTGTTAATGAATGTGTGTGTGTGCCTGAACCTCATTTATCAAGAAACTTTGTGGAAAATGATAGAAGTTGAAGTAAGATAGTGGACTATTGGTAATATGAAATAAAAAATCTACATATTTTACTTCTCTGTGGGATTTTGATTATTTACCAGAACCGTACATTTCAATTTGTAACCTGAGGATCCTTATGTTCTGGGTGCAAGATGAGGAATAATTAAGAATAATGATTGGAAAATATTTTCAAAGTGCTTTATTTCAGTGATTATATACTATTTTAATGATATGGGAGGCAGCAAAGTATAGGAAATGGAGACTTTGAAGTCAGAAAAAGTTAGACTCCAGTTTCCTTTCTGATGGACACTGGTTCTTGGCCCTGGCAATTGTTCCATGCTGTACCCCAGTGGTGTCATTCAAATACAAACAGAAGCCCCTGACTCATGTTTTTTAATTCCCCCAAACATATTGACTTAGTTTTAAAATATAATATTATTTTTATTTATTTTGTAAAACATGTCCCCATTACATTTTATTCTGGTTTAAGCTGCAGCTGGGTATGTTGTGGCTTGCATGTGGCTAGACTGTTTGACACCTCTGCCCTGAGGAACCATTTATGGTTATAAGTTGTAGAGAAAACACTGACCCACATTGGTAATGGGAATTTCCTCTCCAGAGATACCCCTATACAAATGAAATCACAGGTTTTATCTCAATCAGTTATATTTTGCTAAAAATTATAATCTAATTACTTAATCTCTTTTTTGAGACATTTCATCTAAAAGATTAAATCACTGCAAGTATTTTGATTTCTCATGTATGCTTACATTGTTCACTCATGTTTTTATAAATATTTCCCTCAATGGCAATCAAAATGGCTTAACAGTTAAATAATTCTTAAAGCAGCCCTGGATGTAGGACATGTATCTCTAGTGTGACATTTGTAGAACATTCATTCTATGAAACTCAATATTTTGGCATTTTTAAGAAAATAAATTTATCAACTTAGTCAAGAATTTCACATAGATAAAGGGGCTCACAAGCATAAGTTTTAGAGATAGCAATTTGGATACTAGTTATAGAAATCTAATCTAAGTCTTTCTGATGACTTTATTCCAAAAGATATGCTATACGGAGGGTCTAGCATGGTCCACTGGAAAGACCGCTGAGCCCAGAGTTCTATACTTTGTTTAAAATCCAGACACGTAATGTTTACTTCCTAGGCAACCTTGAGCCAAGCACTTAACCTCTCTAAGCATCAGTATCCTCTTCTGTAAAATGAGAGGACTGGACTAAGTGATCTTTAAGTTCTCTTCAAGACATATTTTTGGTCCTGTGATCATACCATACATAAAGTATTTGCTAAGTGGAAATAACAGAAAAGTGTAACTTTAGATAATAAAGTGAAGGTGCTAATATTATCTTGGACCGTAGGGGAAAAAGAGATATGAATCAATCAACAAGCATTCATTGAGGACTTACTAGTCAAGGGACGTATGCTTGGTCTGTAAAAAATACAGATAGTAATGATAGCTATATCATTGGTAGTTGTCTTCTAGTTCAAAAATATTTTGCATTCATCGTCTCCTTTGATTCTCACAACAATTCTAAGAGACAGTCAATACAGGTGTTATTTTCCATATTTTATTCATATGGAAGTTGAGGCATAGAGAGATGAAATTACTTATTTAAGGTCACATAGTGAGTAGAATTGGAACCCAGCATTATAGTTCTGGTATAAATGTTTGTTGAAGAAGTAGATAAAGATAGAGTTCATGATCTGAAGTACCTTATACTCTAATTGAGAAGGGAAAAATGAATCAAAAGATAAGTGATGCTCTAAGAGAAATGGCAATTTAAGACATGAGGTACTTTGTGATCAATTGCAAAATGAATAACATACACAAATAACATGGACTTTCCGGGCACAGAAAGATTGTTAATGGACTTGGCATTGTCAGATAAGACTTTAGGGAAGAGGCAAGGCTTGAGCTGAATGTTCAAGACCACATCCTTCATCCTAATCCTTGATTTCCCTGCATTGTGACTTGGCTTTTCTCTCCCTTTCCAAAGGCATTTGACAGTGAGGAAGAATTAATTAACACACATTTCCCTTTGCCTAAAGCCAGATTACCTTCGAGGGCTTGCTGTGGACATTAGGGGAGAAAACAGCAAGGAATACTCTATTTGGAGTGTTTTCACTTGGAACAGATGTCCAGCTGCTCATTTAGATCATGAACTGTTTGTCAATACTGACAATTAGTGGGCTAAAGATTCCATTGACCACATGACAAGAATCAATATGTGCAGTGCTTGTTAGTTATTTACCACCAAGTGTATTAAAGCCTGTAGATTCCCCATAAATCCTTCAAAGCTATCCTGCTATGATCCTCTCTACAACACACATTGACACATCAATAAATCCTTTTGACAAGGGTGATATGTGAAAATCAATACCAGTTTATCAGCTATTCCCACGTAGACTCTTTTTTTGACAGGGCAGCAAAGGTTTAAGACCATTTCCCTGAGCTGTGGAACAGACACAGTTTAGGGACAGAGCTTATATCAACTGGGCACTCTTACCCTGACCTTGATTAAAGGCTTTCACTCAAAGAAGGGTGGTAAATCCCATACAAGGGATATGGAGTCACTCTCCTGATATGTAGTCACCATCAAGTTCACTTCCAGAAAGTTGATCTTAAAGGCTTTTGTGAAAGCTCAGCTACTATGAAAGCAAATTCTCTCTTTAAAGTTTAGTAGAGCATATGCACTCCCTTTTGCTGAGGGAAATAATAATTTTTTAAAGAGACATTATCAGTAATATCTATGATGGCAAGACTTTAAAACACTGATTCACTGATTCTGTGCTTCATGCTATAAAAGTAGGTAAGTGACTTAAATCTGTTCAGCTTCCTTTGCATGAGTTATCAACAGTTAGCAAATATTTAAAAATTGGGAATCCATAATATGCTTCCTTTTCTTCTTTCCTTCCTTCCTTCCTTTCTTCTTTCTCCCTTCCTCTCTTTCTCTTTTTTCTCTCTCCTTTCTGTACTTTCTTTCTTTCCCTCTATTTTTGTCTTTTTGTCTCTCTTTCTCTGTCTCTGTATTTGTCTGTATTTCTGTCTATATATCCTTGTCTCTATATCTGTATCTCTATCTGCTGTATGTCTCTATCTCCCCTCTTCCCTGTTTCTCTCCCTCTCAATCTCATTCTATTTTTAAGAAGAATGTCAAAGGAGCCATTTGCCAATATTACTGAATGTAGACTTCTGGAAATGGCTATTACTAGTGACCATTAGTTACATCTACCTTAAATGAATTTCTTTGTTTTCTAAAATGTTTTCCTCTGTGTAAGAATTCTCACTGATGCAATGAAATTGTTTACATAACTGTTCAATTGCTATGACTAGTAAAATTATATCAGCAACTCTCTTTGGACATACTGTCTAAAGTTTATTTCTCATACTTCTAAGGTCCAGTATGTCTTGAAATTGTTGATAGCATCTGAACCAAAAGTCCTTTAGTCTTCCAGATGAACAGATTGAAACCAGAGCTTTTTAATATAGCAAACAACTACTTTATAAGTGATGAGCTTCATTTCTTTAGTAATTTAACTAAGTTTTAGAGTCTAAGCAAGCTAATTTCTTCATTAGATGTCTCCTTTATATTGTAGGTTCCTTTGAGACTCAGTTGCCCCTCATAGATCTTGAAATCCATGAAAACAAAGAAAGGGTCACAGAGTAGATATTGCTTTGAAGAAAGTCTTAAGGTGAACTCCAAGTGTTTTAAATTCTTGCCAAAAACATCTTCAAAAAGATATGTATCCCTCAAACTGGTGTTATTTTTTCATATTTGGAATTCTTTGTCATTTCTTATGATCTGTGATTGACAGGCAAATGAATATTTTAAAATATTTGGGTAAACAAGGACTGGATTTTAGAAGATGCATGGAGTAAGATAATCTTATTGGCTCATTTTTTAGTTGCTTCCAGTTCATTTCCCAAAATACAGCCTTTAAGAAAGAGATAAGGGTGGAAACGAATAAGATTTTTCTTCAGTCCACTTGGCTGTGAGAATCAGAATGAAATATTTGGTGGATTTTCTGCAGTATAGCAAATGAAATAGCTCATTAGCTGTAAGCAGCCAATAATCTTTCGTGATTCACCAATAGCTGCTATTCCTCAGGGAAATCTATGCCAGGCTGGGCTAGAACAGTCAGAAAGAAAGAAGAAAAGGAATGTATGAACACATGGGCTGAGGTGGGCATGATTGGGGATGTAGATTTGAAACTACCACACCAATGCAACTATCAACAATTTGGAAATAGTCTTGATCGATGACACATGTTAAAACCAGTGGAAATGGGTGTCAGCTATGGGGGGGAGGGAGGTAGGGGGTGAAGGGGAAAGTAAGAACATGAATCATGTAACCATGATAACTTTTCTAAAAATAAAAATTATTAAAAAGAGAAATGTATAGAAGAGTAAAGAAATGAGAGCTATAAGGCTTTGCATCCTCTCAACATATGGTTAGTTTGTAACTGAAATACTACTGAAAGAGAAACTTTAGATCTATCTGTACCCTGATATTGGCTATTTATTGTACTCCACTAAAACTATGTTTTAAATATGGCAATGATGTTATTTCCTATGATTAGTGTTATTGAGATTGCTGAAATAGCTAACATATTAACATCCTACTGCTTATGATATTATGACTAATATTCATAATGATGTTTATAACACATATCTTTAATGATAATCAAAACAGGCAGCTTTCCACAGGTAGTAGAAAGAATGCTGGGCTCAAAGTCAAGAAGATTTTGGTTCAGGTCCTATTTCTAGGGGGAAAAAAGCTGGTTGTGAGATTTGGACAAGAAACTTAAATTCTCCATGCTCTCAGCAACCTGCTAGAGCTAGAAATTTCAGGAAAGTTATTGATTTACATTGCTAGAGGGATTTTCTTCATGTGGGAATTCTCTATAAGAGGAAAATCACAAGTCTAGTCCCTATCCTGTGATCTTCAAAAAGATATCCACATCTATTTCCTTCCAATAAGCCATCCTTTCTGATCTTCTGGCCTGGATAAATTCTTCCAGGCGATCATTCAGAGCCAGTTTGTACACTTCTGGAATTGGAGAGCTCACTGCTATCAAGAACAGACCATTCCATTTTTATAAGGTTAATCATTAGTAACAACAATATTGAGCTGATATCTGTCTCCATATGATTCCTATCTATTACTCCCAGTTACAGATCTGGAGGCAAATCTCATATTTCCTACAGTGAACAACCTTCAAAAATTTCAATATAACTAATGAAGCCCATTTAAGTGTTAAGGAACCCTGGTTCCTTAAATGGATCCTCACATGACATGATTTCAAATAGCAAAAAAAGGTTACCTAGTAAAATAAAGTAAAATACTGCTAACTCACATTTATATATCACTATAAGGTTTACAAATTGAGTAAAGAAGATGAATGTGGCAGAGCCTCAAAGCATGTACTGGTGGGAAAACAGAGATGAGAGGCTCTCTTAGGAGGTTATTGCAATATTGGGGTGCAGACAGTGACAATATGATCCTTGGGTGATAGCAATGGAAATAAGAAAGGATAGGATGCTAGCAATATTGTGGCGAATGTTGGGCTAAAGGACTTCTAAGACCCTTTCCAGTGCTAAGATTCTGTGTGATGCATTACAGCTGTGGAGCACAGAGTCCTATCAGAAACTTGGGCAAAGCCAGAGATGTGGAGGCAAAGAGTTTAAGTTGACTCTTAAGTTAGGCAATCTTTCAAACCAAGCTAGACTGCAGTGGATCAGTGCCCCCCTCCCTTTTTTTTTTTTTTTTTGCAAAAACTGGCTAGCTTCCACATAAGTTATTTCAGGCACACCCATAGATGATCTGTAGTCATCTGGGAAATGGCAACCCCAGAATCTTGCGAGGAATGACAATCAACAGTTAACACTTGTGCCTGCACATTTTGGGGCTCTGAGCCCACTAACTAAAACTGGGCTCTACCATATCTATGGTAACAGCCTTACTAGCCTCCCTGCTGCCCACCTTCTATTCTAATTCATCCTGTACAGGGCAACGAGAATCATCTTTCTCAGGGGAGTTATTTTGATCATGCTATGTCCCTTCACAGAACTATGCAGCAGTTCCCAATTGCCTCTTGAATTTGTTTAAGTCTAAGTGATCAATGGCTTCCAGTCATCCCTTTTAGTCTCCTCTTAGTCTCCTTTCCCAATTCTGCCCCAGCCTTGAGCTCTTTACTTAAGCAAACCAATCTACTAAATTTACTTGAATAACTCACCTCCTCCAAAATCTTACCATTAAATTAAGAAATGAATCATGTGAGGATATTGTTCTCAGCAGCTATTAGAAAGAGCTAGAATCGATGTTAAAAACCCTTTAGTCCAACCACATCATTTTACAGATGGGGAAACTGAGACTCAAGGTCACAGGTGGAAAGTAGTAGTCATAAGTTAGCATTTATATAGTACTTTAAGGTTTGCAAAGCATTTTTATATGTTATTTCAAATTCTCACAATGCTCTAGTAAGTACTTTTTAATCCTCATTTTCTGTTGAGAAAATTAAAACCTAGTGAGATAAATCAGCCAAGCTTAAGGTCACACAGGTAGAATGTGTCAGGAGTAGACTTTGAATCCACATTTTCTTATTCCATTTCCAGTATCAACCCATTCTACTTTACCATGTATTATAAATGCTACCAATTAGTTTTTAGGAAAAAAATCAAAGCTATCAAGAGTCACATAAAAAAATGCTCGATGTCCCTATTGACTAGAAAAATGTACACTAAAACAATTGTAGAAGATTGGCTGAGAAAAGGAAAATGACAAATGCTGAGGGGGGTTTATGGAAAAATTGGAATACTTATGTGCTATTGTTGTAGTTGTGAAGTGGTCAAACCATTCTGGAGATCAGTTTGGAACTATGCCCAAAGGGCTATAAAATTTGAATATCCTTTTATTCCAAAAAAACCACTACTAGGTCTGTATCCCAAGCAGATCAAAGAAAAGGGGGAAAGGATCAATTATATAAAAATACTAAAATCAGTTCTTTGTGCACAAAGAATTGGAAATTTAGGGGCTGCCCATCAATTGGGGAATGGCTGAACAAGTTGTGGAATACTATTGTACTATAAGAAGAAATGATGAGCAGAATAGTTTCAGAAAAACCTGAGGAGGAATTATATAAACTGATGTAAAGTGAAATGAGCAGAACCTAAAGAACATTATACACAGTAACAGAAATATTGTAAAGATTGTCAGCTGTGAAAGACTTGGTTACTGTCATTAAGACAATGAGCCAAGATAATTCTGAAGGAATTGCTGTATATCTCCACAGAGAGAACTGATGAAGCATGAGTGTAGATTGAAGAATTCCTTTTAAACTCTCTTTATGTTTCTTGGGGGGTTGGAGATTGTGTATGCATACTTTCTTTTATAACATGGCTAATACTGAAGTGTTTTTCATGATTTAAAAAAAAGGCTGCCATGATCCTAGATAGGTACAAGATCCCAAATATAGACAAAATACAAATATATTGATAGCTCTCTCCAAATTAGATTTGCTTCCAGTAATTCTGATCTGCAGCTTCTGTTTTCAATACAAAATTATTTCCACAAATTAGTGCTATGGTTCTAGCAGAATTACAAATGAGGCAAACACACTATGAATTTATAAGTGAAATCTTAAAAAAAATTAAGTAGATGCATAGGGAGCTGAGAAATTGCCACCACCCCTTCTTCCCATAGTACCTATTTATATATGAAGAAAAGTGATCATTATTTTCCAGTTTATTATAAGGTGAATATTTTCATCCAAATATTGTTCCCAGTTAGATAATACTTATAGAAACTGACTTGTAGTTAAGCACCTACCTTGCTCCATCATCAGAGCATGAAGCTGACCCTCTCTTCTTGAAGTCTGGGAGCATAAGCACCAGAAGATCTTCCCAAACCAGAGAGGACAGAATAGTAGATCGTAAATCTTATTAGATTACTAACCTCTGGAGTTTGGAAAGATTCCTCACTACATATGAGGCCACCAGCTGGTGAAAAACAACAAACTAAATCAATGAGAACAAACCAAAAAACCCTGGACAGACTTTAATCTCTATTAGTATGAATTTGTTGTGGTGGTAGTTAATTATACAGGATAAATAAGAAATAATTAAGACAATAGGATAAATAGGAAATAATTAACATAGGGAGAGAACTAAAATTAAGAGTAATTGGGGAAATTTTCTGGGAAAAGATGAAACTTTAGGTGGGATTTCAAGGAAGCTAAGGAAGAAAAGAATTAATACATCCTTCTCATTCAGTAGGCTGTCATGCTGTTAGATTAGGAAGAAATGTTATCTGAAAATATGGTTTTAAAAGCATCCTTTTCTTCTTTTGTATGAGGCAACATGCTTTGTGAATAAGCTGAACAATGGAATTAGGAAGACCTGGCTTCAAATTCTCCCTCTTTTATATCTTGACCGTGTGCTTCCTTTACCTCCAAACAAATGTTTCTCAGTGCTTTGAGTTTCAAGTTCCAGAAGCCTGCAAATTTGCATTGGTGGAAGGTGTTTTTTCACTGGTGTTTTTTATTTCTTCTAGCCCTCTCTTGCCCTACCCTCATTTTCTTTGGTATTAGTAGTAGTATCATTAGTAGGTAGCTGGTATTATTGTCATTAAAAATCCCTTTAAGAGATTTTAATGACAGATTTTGTAAAAAAAAAAAAATAAAAACAAAGGGTTGACCCAATGAGGTCAAAAAGGGGGAGGAGAGGATTCTCTTATTTGACAGATGAGTAAATTTGAAGTCTAAAGAGCTATGTTGACTAGCCTAAATCACACAACAACAAAGCCAGGTTAAGGACTTTGTGCCAGCAAAACTCCCAAGTGCAATGGGAACCAGATTAAAATAAAGTTGTGAAATGTTTAATGAAAAAATTTCAAATTCACCACAACATATTGTTAATGTATGGTTTTGCTAAGTCAACATATGGCCCATGGGGATCCATTTCTATTTGACTTTGATGACACTGCCTTAGAGGATTACCAGGTGAAGAGGACTGAATAGGAAAAAAGTATAAGCCTCAAAGTTCTCAACATCCTGAGGGAAGAAAATTATCATCTCCCTTATGTCATCACCCATCTGTCCTTGAGAGCCCCTTTCCACTCATGCTCATTCTCCCACACTGACCAACCACAGGCTGGCATAGGGGATCTGTCTCTTCTCCTTCTTCTTCAAATGAATTGAATTTGCTCCAGGTTCTAGAATTGCCAGTTTCTTCTCTGCATAAATGGAAATATCAGGGCAGAGATAGAACCTAGGTCTCCTGGGTCCCATCTAGGAACTCTTGTGTAACTGCGATTTGCTTTCATCACTAAGCCTTAGGAGTGACTAATTATTGCTGATAATCTGCTTGAGAGGTAAAAGAGAAAAAAATTCTGAAAGAGAAATGTCACTTTCTACCTCCTTCAAACTGGGGACTCATGACTGGGAATTGGAAAGAGAGAGAGAATGTAAGAAAAGGAGGGGGGGTAGTCTATGATGAAATGAGATGTTTCAGGTTCCCTCTACATTACTCCTTGCTGTTTCTGAATCAATCCATATACTATTTCCTCCATTTATCATTCAGAACTCAGCATGGATTCACTTCCCACCCTAAACTCTCTGAGATTAACCAGCTTGAGACAAGTGTCCCCGGCGCTAATGCCATGTCAACTCACTTGCATGTTTCTCTGTGCAGCTGTAGTTACTTGTATATACATTTCTGCATAACACTGTGGTCTCTGCTTACACATATGTGTTTGTTTTGTCCCCTTTCTTCCATTAGGCTGGAAACTCCCCCAAATAGCAGGCCAATCTCCTTTCTCTGGAACTTCCCACAGTAACCACAGCAGTGGTAAATGTGGAATTACAGAGATAATCCCTTTTAAAACTGGAGAAGTTTCATTCCCTGATGCACAGGAGTTTGTCCAGTTGTGTTCTCTTAGTTCACAACCATTTTGTCTTTTTCTTTTTACTTTTTTTCAGTTACCAAAATCTATCCTCTTCCTCCCACCTCCTCCAACCTACAGTGAGAAAACAAACAGAAAAGCATAGCTCTTCTAACAAACACAATATAGTCAAGAAAAACAAATTCTCCTGTCCAGAAGATCTGTTTCTTTTTGCATCTTGAGTCCATCACCTCTGTGATGCTTCACCATTTGTCCTCTGGAATTGTAGTATTGGTTAAGAATTCTTAAGTCATTCAAAACTGTTTGTCTTTACAGTATTATTGTGTAAATAGTACTGCTGGCTCTACTCATTTCATTCTGCATCAGTTCATACTAGTCTTTCCAGGTTTCTCTGAAATCATCCCTTTCATTATTTCTTATGGCATAATTATATTCCATTACAATCATATACCATAATTTATTCAACCATTTCCCAACTGATGGGCCCTCTCTTAAGTTCCAGTTATCTACCACTACAAAAAATATTTTCTATGCACAAAAGCTTTTTTTCTCTTTTTGATCTCTTTGGAATATAAGTAATTATATCACTGAATTAAAATTTAGTAGCTTTTTGAGCAGACTTATCAAATTACTTTTCAGAATGGCCAAACTAATGCACAATTCCACCAATGAATTAATATACTTATTTTGCTGCAGATTCTCTGACATTTGTCATTTTTTTCTTTCTTTTTCTTTTTGCTACTTTGCCAATCAAATCAATATATATAGCAGAATCTTAGATTTACTTTATTTCACAGTTATTCATGCTTAGAGAACTTTTTTATATGGCTTCTCAGAAACCTAGATTTCTACTTTTGAAAATGGCCTATTAATATCCTTTAATCATTTATCTAATAGAGAAGGATTCTTATTTTGCTTAACCTACAGTAGGAGCTTTAATAAATATTACCAATCTACTAATTAATAAATTTGAATTAGCCTGTCATCACAAAGTCATTTAAATTGTATACACATTGTTTCCATAGAAAGGGTGACTTTAAAAGTAAAAGAGAAAGGTATCTGTCTCTTCTTTGTGAGAGAGGTAGCCCACTGTAATGGCATGAAAAGATGACTTGGAATTAGAGTCCCAAGGTTCAATCCTGACTCTGCCACCAGTTAGCTGTGTGGCCTTGTACAAGTCATTTACTTTTTCTGAGTTATGTTTTTTTTTCCTTTGCAAAAAAGGGATAATATTTATACTATCATCTTCACAGGGTTGATGTGAGAAAAATGCTTTATAAACTGTTAATATAAATATGAGCTGTTATTATTTTTAGTTCTTCAGTATTTCTAAGGTCCAAATAGAGTATAATGCAAACTGTTTTGATAGTGTATGTTCTTAAAGTCCAAATGATTTGATAGAAAAGAGTACCAGGCTTGAAGTCAGAAAGAACTCTTTTCAAGTTCACCTTAGGAAATCTGGGCAAATTGTTTCCCCTCAAAGTGAGTCAGGCATTTCCTTAAGATTTAAAATATAGATCTGATCTGTATCATTTTATTTAAACATTTTCTACACGAGGAATTGTCTATATTGAACAAATCAAAGATTTCCTTATTGTAGAAATTAGTAAGCTAAGATTATAAATTGCAAACAGTTCTAATTACCCATAACAAATAACTAAAAGGTTCTAGGTTAAACAAATCCAGTACTCCTAGGTCCCTCAGTGACTTAGCTGTCCAGCAACCATCCAGAGACTCTAGCAGCTGACCCTAACAGGTCAGAGGATCCATCTCTCTAGATGGCAAGGTTCTTCAGTGGTTCATTTAGGTCTAGATCAGTGGTTCCCAAACTTTTTTGGCCTACTTCCCCCTTTCCAGAAAAAATATTACTTAGCCCCCTGGAAATTATTATTATTTTTTTAATTTTAATAGCAATTAATAGGAAAGATAAATGCACCTGTGGCCATCACCACTCTCCAGGGTCTCTGCAGCACCCACCAGGGGGCAGTAGCAACCACTTTGGGAATCACTGGTCTAGATGAAGGAATATCTGCTCTCCTCCAGAGACAAGAATCAGCAAGAAACAACTACCTTAGTCATTACTCAGGGATGCTAACTAGAAATAACTCAGACTCTACCAAACAACCAGATTCAAGTGAGATGTGTGGGCATGGCGTGGCAAGGAAAGAAGACAGCATCATGCCCGAGTGTAACAAGAACCACTGTGAAACATGAATTCAGTTACCTAGAGAAAGAGTTTTGAGGTTAGCTTAAATACGAACCATCACTTGCCATCTGAGACTTTTTTCTGTGGAGCAATTGATTCTTAGTCTTTCTTTGCTATGAAATTTTATGGTTTGTTTTATGCCACGGTGAGCATTACTTGTCTAAACTGTCCTTTTTCCTTACTCTTCTCTACTCCTGAAAGTCAGACTTGAAAGGAAAAACTTTGAAATCACAGAAAAGAGCATTAATGCAACATGGAGACATTTCAATAATCCAAAAGATCCCTAAACTTTATTTAGTTACTCCTTTTACTGCCATATATTATAAAATTTTCATCCTTGAGGAGATGGTTTCAAGGATTGTTTCTGTCAAAAAATATGACTCCTTATGGCTAGTGTTCTGTTGATAAGCCTCTGGGCACTTATATATGCTGATCTTGGTCCACAAATAGACAATCTCTTGTCAAATTGATATTTGAAATCTTTCCAGCTAACAGAAACATGCCAGATTTTGTACTCCACTGGCTTACTCTTGGAGAAGAGAGAGGAGTAGAACTTAATTATTTTTATTTTGCTATTTCTAAAAGGGTTTTTTTGGAAGATATAAAATTAAAGAAAACAGATCATAACAACATTATACAGTAAGAAAAATGTTGAATTTGGAATCAAAGGGCCCAAGTTCAATCTTATCTATGCTACTTAATATGTGGAGTTTGGATAAGTCACCTGATTTCTTTGGGTCTTGGTTTCCTTATCTGAAAAGTGAGGTGATTGAATGATATTGGATGATCTTTAAGGTCTCAATTTCTAATCTTGGATTCCATGAATTTCTCCTTGTGTTGTTAGCTACTCTCCATTCCAGGTTAAGAAGTATCACCAGTTACATTCTGAGAATTGTATGTGTCCCTTTGCTAAGGGGGATCATTATCATTATATTTTAATTTCATTTTGTGACCTATAACTTTTCTGTTTTGACTTAAAACAGCAGACATCTTCATTTGCATGTACTCATTCACATTTCGAAAGGGCAGTGCCCCCCAATCAATGCCATACAATCTTGAATTCAAAATAGACCTGCTTCTTGACATTCCTATCTGCTTGTCAGCTCTTCTAAGTGTTTGATAGCTATCTCCATGCATCCCACAGTTGTATTTAAAGTTGGAATGCATAGATCTTTTTTGGTGCATGAATTAGGAATGGGTTTGGGAATCCACATGTCCAAAAAAAAGCAATCTTTTTCATTGTGTTCTATTGGCTTATTTTGGAAGGAAGAATGAAGGGACTTTGTTCTACCTTTTGAAAATGGAACTGAGATCCTGCTTTTCATTATAAATGTGCATGCCCTTTCCTCTTGCCTCTTACCAATTTGAAGCCTATAGAAAGTCAGTTTCCAGGGAGCTTTCAGAGTTAAAAGATAGCAGTGATGTTTTCCTACCCCATTTTCAGGAAATTGGTATTCAGTACCATGGGTTTCTGAGTTGCCCTGACCAAACCATTTTCTATATGCTGCAAGAACATAATGAAGGCAGAGAGTAAGGAGGCAAAGGGTAGAAGAGAAGGAACATCAAGCAAAGAATTATGATTTGCAAACAAACAAACAAAACCCATTAGTCCCTGGCAACAGATAACTCCAAATCAAATTGATGTTGCCAGTGTGGCAGGCATTTTGGGGAGAAAATCCTTCTTAATCAATTTCTCTAGAGCTCTCTACCAAGATGGTCCAGATTCACAGTGAACTTGAGCTTATAACAGGTAATATAAGGAAGTCTGTTCCCTACCAATGTGTCTAAATTCCACTTTGTCACTCAGATTACATCTCCTAAATTGGAAGACTTGAGTTTGAATGATGGATCTGATAAAGTCCATGACCATAGACTTATTTTTTTAACCTGTATAAACTTGTTTCCTCTTCTTTCAACTGAAGATAGTAAGGAGAGAAACAAAAGGGATAATCTGGGTCAAGTACTCTATAAACCTCAAAATCCTATAGAAATGCCAGAGATTATGGCATCCTTGAAGAAGACAAGGAGGATGTCTGGACTGGCAATTTCCTGAAGTAGGGATCTGCTGCTGAGGGGACTATCTTTGAATGCATTTCTGTAACTTTGCAATTTACAGTCTTAGTGTAGTCAGGGAGGACTGAGAGACTGTCATCTGCTCAGTGCCAAACAGCCAGTATGGGTCAGAAAGAGAACTTGAATCCAAGTCTTCCTAATTTGTGAACCTGTCTATTACTATTATCATCATCTGTAAAATAGGAACAATAATCCCTTCCCCAGCTCCCTCAAGAGGTTGCTGTGTGCCTTTGTTGCATTCTTTGGCTACCCTAGCATCCCAGATGAATGTGAGCTGTTGTTATTGATGCCAGGCTGGGTCCTATTTCTCTCTGCTTACCTTCTGGAGGATCCTCTCCCAGAAATTCACTGGGCAGCATTTTGAGACATAGACACTTCCCCCACTCAAGCATCTTGCTCCTCCTACAAACTCTGGAGGCTCTGCACATTTTTTCCTTCACTTCAGCTCAGCTTCAGAGTACTCCCCCTGCCCTATTCATGAAGGGGTGTGCAATAAAGCCAAGAGCCGAAGATGCCCAGCTTCCTTTAAGTATGAGGAGATTTGTTGACACAGCCCATTCAGGCCACATTATTAAAGGCAGCCGGAGCTTGGAGCTGAGCACAGAGTTAAGCACAAACTGTTTTCAATCTTAAGGGAGAGTCAGCACAAATTTTGGATCACAAATGTCACTTGGCCTTCTTTACCAGAATTGCCTTTGCTGACAGATTCCAATTATTGAGGTGTGATGCATGAACTCGGAATCATAAAATTCAAAAATATTAGCGATGCCTCCATCTTAGCATTTTTTTAAGCTAGAAGAGACTTCAGAATAAAACTAGCTTTTACAGAATGTTTTAAGGTTTATAAACCACTTTGTTGATGTGATCTCATTTAAGTCTCACAACCCTGGGAGTGAGTGGCTATTATTATTTCCGTGTCACAGACGTGTAGAAACCAAGGCAGACACAAGTTAAGTGATTTGCTGAGGTTATAGAAATAATAATTGGCTGAGGCTGAATTGGAACTCACATCTTCTTCACTGACAACCTTATGCTTTAAATACTGTGCTACCTATTTAGCTCAATGCACTCCCTTTGTAAATGAGTACTGAGGTTCAGAGAGATTAAACAATTTGCCCAAAGTCACACAGCTGGTAAATGGGGGAACTCAGTTCTGTAGTCCAGAACTCTTAACTGTAACACTCTTTGAATAGCAATGGAAAGACAGTTATTTAGAAGTAGATGCGGTCACACAAGAAGCTTCAGTTCCTATCTTCAGCAGATTGATATGATCATCAACTCATCAATGCATCCATGTAAATGATGACTCATCCAAGCCTTCCAGCTCATATGATTCTCGTCCATTATTTCTCCTACTGCATCGGAGCTCTTCCTCGATGTCTTTCCCCATTTTGTCTCTGTATTTTGTGGCTTGTTTTCACTTTGTGATCAGCCCACTCTTAAAAAATCACGCATTTCTTTGATGATATCTCTTATACCACTTTTTTACTTGGAGGTCCCTCACTGGAAATACTTTGCATTCTACTATGTGTCTCTGAATGTGAGCTACTAGAAAATGCACACTTCATTTTTTCCCTCCAGAAGGATAATGTATATTCAATGCTTTTATGATCCACTCTATGATGAAAGTAAGGGATTAGCTTGTACCCACAGTACAGTTCTGAGGTTTGGAGGGAGGGGCAGGGTTGGGAGAACACCCTTGGAGGAATACCAGTTAAGAGACATATCTTTTCAGTAAATACCATTTAGCTAATTTACGCACATGACTACTTGGGGGCAACTTTTACAAATGGAAACCACAACTTTGAATGTTTGATAATGGCTTTGAATAAAACAAGAAGATGGGTTGAAATCATCTTGTCTTAGGGGAACCAGATAAAGTTACAAGATCTTGGGATTCTTTGAGAGATTTTAAATTAGTAGCTGATTAGACCTGGTATAGTATGTCAGATGTGAATTTGAGAGTCCCTCTCTCTCCTAAAGGAAACAATATCATAATTGACTGGCCCCTTTCCAGATTGAAGGTAAGTTTCTCTACTCCTCCCCCCCTCAAAGTAGCAGTCATATGCCTTCCTTTTAAGATAATGTATGAAACACAGCTGGATTTGAGCTGGATTTGTTCAATTTCCAAGAAGATTAGTGAAAATGTGTTTACTGTTCCCTTTAAGGAAGACAGCATGGTTCAATGGAAAGAAAGTATGGAATTTTTGATCAAAAGACCTAGGTTCAGGTACAGATGCTAATATTCATCCTCTGTTTGGTATTGTGCAAGGTACTGAACTATTTCTTGATCTTGGTTTCCTCATCTATACAATGAAGGAGTTGGACTGAATGGAAGGTTCCTTTTATCCAGAAGAATCTATTGATTCAATAAAATGACTAGAAGGAATGAAAGCAGAGATATTTAACCATTTTTTCATATTGTAAGAATTTATTTTTCATGTACTTTACTAATTTCTTTGTGAGGGCCTTGGATTATAGAGGCTTCCTTCAAGCTACTGTTTTTTCATTTCCCTTGTTCTCAGGAATTCCAAGCAATGCTTTCCTTTTAACAAAATTTGGTTACTAGAAAAGGAAGACAATGATTCTATTCCTACCTATGTGACCTCCATCATGTATGAGAGTTTGATGGGCCATCTTCTAAATGGCTATTTACCAATCAGAGAGTCAAGGCAGGGACTGAATAATGAGCTCCTAAATCTCTTTATAGATCTGCCTGGAGAGCCTTCAGGGTCTTTAGTCTTCGAGGGGGCCACTGACCTACGAACTTATTGGTTATAATGGTGGCTAAATCAATAAATTGATATTCTTGCCTGTAAACCAGTCTCCTGAATAAATTTAATTGTAATAGAATTGTAGGCCTCTTTGAAAAGATGGTGAAACTTAAAGACCCCTTAATGTTGAATTTCAATAGGGAAAAAGGAGGCAACTTTAAAGGGAGATGGAGGCATTTAAAAGGTTAACACAAACAGGCCCTTTCTATAGAAAGCCAAAGGGTACTCTTGAACAGAGCCAAGTCACTTGGGCTGATATTTTATCACTTTCCTCTTCCAGGGGCTATTTGAATTTTCAGTGGACAGAAGCAGAAGAAAGGGGTGGAGATGGGCTGAAAGTGATAAAAGGATCCTAAAATTCAGAACTGAGAAGGTCTTTAATGATCCTCTTGAAGGGGGCTTAACCATCCTTTGAGTTACTGACCTTTTGGGAGGCAGGTGAAGTCTATGGGTCCCTTCTTTTAATAATCTTTTCCTTGACTATATTATAGTTATAATAAATAATAGAATAGCATAATAGAAAAATAATTTCCCAATTATACTGAAATGAAGTCATCAAAATATTTTTTAAAAACAAGTTCACAGACTTTAAGTTCAGAACCCCTACATCTAGCCCCAACTCCCTGTTTTATAGAGGAGACAAATGTACATGTTTTCAAGGATGCTGACTCAATGTCCATAAAGTGGGCTGTAGCTTCAGGGGAGATGGCCTTTAGTAGGCAAGGTCACTGCCAAGCAAAAACACTTTACTCCTCTGGGCCTCAAGTTTCTTATCTATAAAAGGAGCAGGTATGTAATCCATAAAATACTTTCTGTTTTTTACTGGATTATTGTGAGGAGAGCACTTCACTGTTCATAAAGTACCAAATAAATGCGTCGGCTCATCGCCCTTATTTTTGAGATGAGGCTACAAGAAGGAGATGGTTGCTGAGCTCTTCACCTCACCACCATCCCATCCCTAGCAGAGATCCTGCTGAATCTGCAATTCATGTTGACCATTTCTGCTCTATAAATGTCAATATCCAGCTTCCAGGCTCATCCCTCTGGAGAGCTGGGGTCTCAAAAGATTTCTGCAGACTTCACAGACTTTGAATATCTGCATTATAACCACCCCCAGGTAGGTGTTTCCGAACAGACAACCATGGTGAGAGGTTACAAATAGAAATTATTGTAAAGCAACTAGCAGAATGTAACTAAAGCCAGGAGCCTGAAGAGGGACTTATTGTAATTTTAATTATATGATGGATTGTAAAATATTCAGGTATTTTTATTCCAAGGAACAAAAATGCACCATGGTTTTTTGTATTTATAAATGTCTGCTTACAAAGCAAAATCCCTTTAACTTGGGTAAAGAAATATCTTGTGCCCAAAGTGAATAGCAATGAGACACTTGAAACTACTACCCAGGGAGCTGACAGCTTGATCATTATGAGTTCCAATGGAATTCTACCTACAAAATCTTTAAATATAATTAAGTACAGAAACTACTAAAGGAACACAGAGGATTTGACTTAAATCCACAAAAGCCAGAAAATTTAGAATTAAGGCTCCAACTCCATCTGACTCATGGAGTTGTGGTTAGCAAGTGCTTTCATACTGTCCTCTCCCAGGGGGCCTGGGAGCTGTGGGTAATCTCATATACCATAAGGCACATTACACGGACACAATAGGGTGAATTAAGGAAAAAGTGGCAGCCTAACTCTGAGCTGCCTCGCTTTTGTTAGCTGGAGGAAACCCAGAGGATGCTATTTTAGTCCATTTGAAAACTTCATTTCCTGGTTTTGAAAATCAAAAGCTAGTTTTACTTAAAAAAATAAAATAACAAACACCAAACCTTGTAGGTACTTCAGTGAAGTGGGACATCTAAGATCTGATGCCATTTCTTTTATTTGGATCCAGGAAGGAGAGACAGTCCATTGAAGTTGCTAGGGGGAGAGGGAGAATGAGGCTATATAGAACTGCTGCAAGGAGGGTTACCTATTTCTGCTTTGACTTTAGAAAGTGGTCCTGAGTTTTTGTGGGTGATAGGAGGGGAGGAGAAGGAGCAAGTCCACACTTCTTCATTCTTGTCCCTCCTCCAAGGGTCTGAAACACATGATTGTTTTTAAAACGTTCAGCAAAACAGTCTTACTTCCACTGCCCAAAAGAGCAGTGAATGGTCAGAGGAGGGGACCATGGCTGAGAAGCGACCAGGATTTTCTTGTTGACTTCGGTCTTGCCTGTGACCCCCAGAGTTGGAGGATGATAGATTTAGATATATTCTGGTCTAACTCTTTCCATTTAGGGATGAGGAAACAAAACAAGAGGAATAACCTAACTTGATGCATGTTGGACAGGATTGTCATTTAAAGATTTGGTTATTTTAACCATTATTAATATAAATAATTATATTTAAGAATAACCATGTATTCAGCCATTGTGGTCATGGCCGATTCTGTGATCCCATTTGGCAAAGATGCTAGAGTGGTTTTCCATTTTCTTTCTCCAGATCATTTTACAGATGAGGAAACCAAGGCAAGCAGGGTTAAGCAACTTGCCTAGGATCATCCAGCTATTAAGTATCTCCGGTCAGATTTGAACTCAGGAAGATGAACCTTCCTGACTTCAGGACTGTTGCTTGGTGCATTATGGTACCCCCTAGCTATCAGAGTTACCATGTGACATATGTCCTAATATATAATTCTGAAAGCAAAAAAAAAAGCTTCTGATGATCTGTATTGACTCCTGAATAAAGTTTGTGACTAGACTTCCTTTCCAACCTTATTTACATTAATATTACAAATGCATGCTGTTTTTTAAAATAAAGTGGATCTTAACTTGAACATACCCCATACTTTCTCACCTCCACATCTTTGTCTATGTTGTCTTTTTTCATCTGTGCCAGCTGCAGTTCCATCCATCCTTCAGTCCTCTCCTCAAATGCCAGCTTTTCCAGGAAACCTTCTGATATTAACTTCTCCCATACTGGAAGTAATTTATCTTGCATCTGACCTCATACCATCATACAGATATTCTTATATTCTACTTGGTGTTATTTTTGTCTCTTCCTTGCCATAGTCTTCATATAAGACTCTAAGCCCACTGAGAGGAGAGTCTCACATTACTTGTCTTTGTAATTCCTCCAATATCTAGTGCCATAGTACAGTAAGTAGGTGCTTAATAAGCATCCTAGTGAATGAACAAATGACTAACTACATGATTTGAAAAAGGAGTTCTGCCAAGAGATCAAATAGATGGTTGTTTATGGAAGAGAGCTACATATTAGGAATGTGGAGCAAATTTTCAATTTTATGGTACTTTCATCTGTAGATCACCAAAACCCTCAACTGTGAATGAGGATGTGAATTACATGTCAAAACATATTTGCTGATAAGATATTAAAGTTTGTTTTCTGCACATTAACAAGAAATGGAAGTACGTGTATACATTAACTTAAGAAAAATGTGACATATGAAAGGGTATTAGGAAATAGTGGATCAGGCTCTTTGAGGAAACCCAAGTTTAACACTGATTAATTCAATGATAAACCAAAAGGATAACATGAAACTCAGCACCTCATGTCAATGGTGGGATGAACTTAGAATGCAGATAAACGTACATTAATCGACACGACCATTGTCAGGATTTGTTTTGCCAGACAATGCAGCAATGAAGGCTTTATAATGTCTTTAGCTGGGGTGGCCAGGGCTAGTGAGAGGGATAAATTAATAAAATAAAAAAAATAAGATTATAGGGTATTCCAAAAATCTATGTGTTTTTAAGTTTTAATATTTCATTAAGAATTTTGATACATCTTGTATTTAAAGAAGTGATGGGCAAACTATGGTCCATGGGCCAGATGTGAGCACCCTGATATGTTCTATCCAGCCCCATGACATTATTCCTAATCTGACGAATACAATGAGTAGGATACAATACAATGAAACTTCGAAAGAGTTGCCTTAGAAACAGACTGACAGATGAGCATTTCCTTTCCTTTGGCCCCCTCTTTAAAAAGTTTGCCCTTTACTGATTTAATGCATGATTTTAGGGATAGGGAGAGGGCATACAAGGAGAAATTTATAGTATTTAAAAACAAAATATATCAATAAAATTACTTTAAATTAATAAAAACCAAAGGGATACTGAGTGAAGGCATGTTTGAAGATTTTTCACTTTTCTCTTTGATTTTGTAAGACAGATAATAGACTCTGGCAGGCAAAGAGAGAACATGGGTTGAAAAATGTCAGAAAGCATTATCAACATGTAATCTGAAAAAGTTTTTAAATAATTTTTAAAAGGAAGTTTATATAGATTCAACAACTTGTCCCATTTGCTATTATCTTGAAATAAAATTGAATTGATTTTTTAATGTGAAAAAAAGATCTGGGTTCAAGATCAACCTCTGACAAAAAATTAGGTTTCCTTAGTTTCTGTTATTGGTCTCTAAATTTCTTAGGCATTTGAAATACTGATGAAATCACAGGTTTGGACAAAGAAAAAAATCATAAGAGAGGGGGAAAAATCCAGATAATTTAGTATTCAAATATTGTCTTCATAGAAAGATTCTTCTCTTTACTGAAAGGTTTACCATATCATTTTTTAAAAATGAGAATTTTTCTGCATTTAAAATAGGATTTGATTTATAGGATTCAGTTTCAGTTTCATTATCTGTTTCATAAAGAGATATTCTTCTACACAAAGAACATACATGCCTAAAGAATTTGAGTTTTCAAAATCAAAATAAAGACTAGTTAAAATACATTGTCATCTTGCCTTTTTTAAGTTTGTCCAAGAAAATATGTTGAACTTGTCATGTAAGATGAAGCAGGAGCTCATTTCTCTTAATGGTGGTTCTTTGAGTTATCTCACTGAGCATTATGCCTCTGATGATATAATTCAGGAAAGTGCTGGGTTCTTCTGGAGCAAATGAAGGAGTTGGGGAGGCACATTAAGCTATTACAACAGCCACTTGGGAGGAAGGTTATAGTATCATCCATTTATAGTTATAAAAGACTTTAGAAGTCCATCTACGTCTATTCCCTTATTTTACAAATCAGGAAACTGAGGCCTGACTTGCCCAAGGTCTCATAGATAGTGGGTGCTTTTTCCACTGTGGTACAATGACTCTCATTCAACATTATTATTGTTTATTACTCTGGCTTTAGAACAACCCATATTTATAATTGGCCCAAAAGCTGATGTGAAATTTACAAAATTAGGTATATTTTAATTTGTTGTCATTTAGGCATTTTCAGTTGTGCCTGACTGTGACTTCATTTTGGGGTTTACTTGGCAAAGATACTAGACTAGTTAGCCATTTCCTTTTCCAGCTCATTTTATGTATTTGGAAATTAAGACAAAAGCAGAGTGAAGTGAATTGTCCAGGGATACACAGCTCTTAAATGTCTCGGGCCAAATTTGAACTCAGCAAGATGAATGTTCTTGATTCCGTCTATCTATCTATCTATCTATCTATCTATCTATCTATCTATCTATCTATCTATCTATCTATCTATCTATCTATCTATTATCTATCTATTATCTATTATTTATCTCTCCATCTCTATCTCTTCATCCCTCCATTCCTTCTTTGTTCCCTCCCTTCCTCCCTTCCTCTATCCCTTCATCTCTCCATCTCTCCATCATCTCTCCATCCATCTAGCTCTCCTTCCATCTGTGTCTCTGTCTCTGTCTCTGTCTCTGTCTCTGTCTCTCTGTCTCTGTCTCTCTGTCTCTGTCTCTGTCTCTCTCTCTCTCTCTGTCTCTCTCTCTCTCTCTCTCTCTCTCTCTCTCTCTCTCTCTCTCTCTCTCCTTCCACTGTACCACCTAATTTACTTTGGTTAAAATCTAGATATCTGTATTTGTGTGTATGTACCTTTGTGTAGGTCATGTGTGTGTATCTGTGTGTATGTATTCCACAGTTCTTCAGTTGATCTCATCAATGTGTGCATTTATAGCATTGTGGTAAATTGTTACTCCCCATTCATGCCTTCTCATCTTATGCCCCTCTTGCCTTTGTCTGCCTATAAATCTTCCATAGTGGGTCCATTTTTTTGGAGATCTTCCTCAGCTTTACATGAGCACCAGTAAAAAAATAAAAATCACATGATCTCTCTACTTTTCCTCATTCCTGCTTCACGGCTAGCCCACCTCCCTTTCCTACCAACCCTTCTCCTGGATATATACTACTGCTTCTTGTAGGAAAGGCACCCTTGAAGATTGGCTTTATCCACTTGCATATCCTCCTTATCCTTTGGAAAACCTGGAATTTTGATTTCCAAGAGACTGGTTGTACTATGATTCACAGTCATGTAACTTCACCAGAAGAATATTGTTTAAGAAAAAAATAAAAACAAAGATGAGTTTTTGTTTCAGGGAGAAACTGAGGATTATTGAATTTCCCAAATGAAATCTAGCCCTTTCTATTCCTTCTTTGAATTTCTGCAAAGGCTTAACTCATTAACTGTCTGTGGACTATCCCTTTTACATGAAAAATGTGTTTAGGCAAATGCATCCTTGTACTAAGCTACATATTAATACCTCCAATGAGTTTTTGTATCTCAGAGTCAATGCCTTCAGTAGAGATGTGATTTCAAGGACACGATTACTTTTCTTCCCTGACACAGATTTTAGGGACTAAGTGGTAAATTATGTAGAACTCTGGACCTGGAGTCAGAAAAATCTGAGTTCAGAGCCTGACTGAAAGACTCAACAGGTGCATGACCTTGCATAAGTCTTTTTACCTTTCTCAACCTCAATTTCCTAATCTATAAAATGAGGATGAATAATAGTACCTACCTCACAGAGTTATTGTGGGGTTCAGACAAGATACTGTTGGCAAAATTCTCTGTAAACCTTAAAGAACTGTATCAATGTTAGCCATTGTTGATATTTATACTTGTTTCCCCAGGGACATAATAGTCACTTATACACACTGATGGGTTGATTGGTCTAAGGAAACAGAAATGTGGTGGCCTCTCAGCCATCAATTTCACAATTTAACTAGAAAATTTTGGAAGCCCAAGTAGAAAAGATATTTAAGTAATCTGATTTCATCAGCATGTGGTTTCTTGTTCCATCAAAACAGAGAATATCCTGTCTGGAATAAAGGTCCTTAACCAGATTTTTTATGTCATGGATCCCTTTGGCAGTCTAGTAAAGTCCATGAACTCCTTTTCAGAAAAAGTATTTTTAAATGCATGAGTCAAAATGCATGGGACTAATTACAAAGGAAATGTACTAAAATAGAACAACCAAAATGCACTTAAAAAAAAAAAACAAGTCCATGGACCCTAGATTAAGAATCCCTGCTCTGGTAACTTGAAACAATCCCTGATCACAATGAGTTTATCTTCTAATTGGGGAGATAATAATTACATCTGAAAATACATTTAGCTTAAATATAAAGTTAATATAAATATATACAAAGTTATTGAATGCAAGACACTATGGGAGGGAGGGCAATAGCAATTGGTGGGATTAGGAAATTCCCTACAAACTTTTCAGTAGGAAAAGGATCTATTTGTAATCTTCAGTCTTAAAGTGTTATTCTCTCCAAGGAAGCCACTCAATCTATCCACTTCTCCTCCCCATCCCCCCAAAAAATAAGAAAAAAAAGAAGTTATAACAAATTACTTGATTAGCTATCTTTCAAAGCATAAATTGGTTCTGATCTAGATGTCAAAAAAATACTGAAGGCTTGGGGAAGATTACAGTATTTGTAAATCAAAACAGCTGTATCTATTTGTAATAGCATTTTGTAAAAAAAAAAAAAATTAAAAAGTGCCTGATTTGACAGTCCATAGGCTAAATTTCAGGCCATTGCAAATATAAAAGCCAGGAGAGATAGTAAAAGCACAAAGAGAAGGCTTTATCATAGAAATTCTAAAGCCCCCTTCACTGTTGCAGTGCTGGAGAGCAGCCGTGATTATCAGTCAAGAAAGCCAGCACAGCGGTTGATAATGACAGGTACTTATGTAAATAGATTGCAGAAACCGGGCTGTTGGGGCTCTAAAGGAAAAAAAAAACCCGCAGAGTAGGAAGGAATCTGAGAAGCTGCAGGTCTGACTGCATGGACAACGTTTATCTCTAAGCTATGGTTCGCCGAAACTCTGTATTCCACTACTTTTACCAAAGATTCTTTTAAGTTAATCTGGTTGCTTGGGGTTCTAGATGTTTGCCTTTCTTGATTTTCAGAATTTGCTATTTCATATTAGTCATGAGGTAATGAAGAAAGTACTGGGTTTAAAATCAGATTGTCTGTGAATGCTATTTCTGACATTTGTTAGAGAGATAGCCGTGGGTGAGTCACAGAGGATAGCCAGGCGTGGAGTCAGGAAGACTCATTCATCTTCCTTCCTAAGTTCAAATTCAGTCTTAGACACTCAATTGCTGCGTGACCCCCTGCAAGCCACTTAACCCTGTTTGCCTCAGTTTCCTCATTTGTAAAATAAGCTGGAGGAGGAAAACTCTGCCCAAGTATTACAGGTAGTGTTACAAAATATAACTAACTTGAAGAGCCTTTCCTGGTACCAGCCCCAGCAACAGGCTATATACCTCATACCTAATTTAACTCCTGCCTACAATGAACCCTTTATAAGCTTTTTCTCTTTGATCCTTGGGAGAGTTTCCACCCTTGCATGTATGGTTTCCTTGCTGGTGAACTCAATAAACCCTCGTTGGTTCCTAAATTTTTGGATTGTCTTTGGATTTGATTCTTGTCCATTCTAGCACTGAGAATCTTAATTAGAGAAATATTCTAAGCACAGGAGTAATATGAGCAAAGGAGATGGGAAATGAAATGTCAGATTCGAGGAAAAGCCAGCAGGTCAGTTTGACTGGAACCTAGAATGCTTGAAGAAAAATTGTGTAAGGTTTCACTGCCTACTCCTCCTTTTATCTCCTCTCTCTTCTCTTCTCTCCCTCTTTCTCCCCATTGTCTCCTTTCATCTCCTTTTCTATTCCTCCTTTTATTCTTCATCCTTCTGCTTCTGCTCCAATCATCAATATCATCATCATCATCATCATCATCAAAGTAAAAACCCTCCCAGAGAACCAAACCTCCAAATAGCCTCAATGAATTTTTCTGTGTCCTGTTGATGATAACTTTGTCAGAACCATAGATTTTGAAATGCCTTTCAGTCAGCAAAAATGAAGTTTCTTAAGACTTGGGACATTTCCCTGTCCTGCTTGCAGATTGGTAACTCATTGATCCTACCCTAAAGGCTTTCTCTGGTATCTCTTGATGTCATGGCAATGACACTAAACTCTCAAAGGTTATACCAGTAGAATACCAGTATTAGCAGCTCCTACCAAATTGCAGAGATTTTGAATGTGTGCATGTCAGCCATCTGATGTACAGTAGCTAAGTACAAAGAAGCTCATTTTAAGACAGTTGGTCCTCAGGAGAAGATTTTTTTCCCTCCTAACCACAAAAATTATAAAGAACATTTAACAAGGTAGAGAGATCTGCCTTAGCGGAAGGATTCACTCACTAAAGAAGTGATTGAGCCTTGAGGAATATGGTATTTTAAGGACACAATAAACCCTCCATCAATTTGGCTTGATCAATTGAACTGGGTCAGTTTATTTTATGATCTCTGGATTTTCTTTCTCCCAATTTCTTAGCAACTTTTCAGGCCACAGCTTTTCCCTTTCAGTAACCAACAGCCTTTGTGTGCTGAGTAAAGGCTGCTCATTTAATCTCTGGCAAAAGTAATTACAAAGGGAAATTTGTAGCTGAAAGTTGTAGTAGTAACACAAACAAATAAACAAAGCTCACCTCCTTTCCCAGATCTGACCTTTCCCCACCCCCAAAATCAACAGGCAAACACACACTCAAATAGGATTGCAGATTTAGAACTGAAAATTGGCATTAAGGGTCAACTAATTCAAACTATTTTACAAATAAGAAGTCAGAAGCCTAAAGAGGGAAAGTTACTTGCCCAAAGTCAAGGGGATAATTAAAGGCTAGAATTCAAATCCACATCCTTTTCTACCAAATCCAGGACTTTTTCTCCACTTTGTAACATTTCTTCCCCTAATGTAATATTATTATATTATAGAAATTATATTCTATTGTGTCATTATGTTATATTTTATGTTGTCATATCCCACAATATTCTATTCTATTTTATTAATGTTCTATCATATTAATTATATTACATTAATTATAATGCTACATTGTGCTACTAATATGATATGATTGACATGTGATCCCAAACTATGTAAGCTATTTGGAGATTTTCTAATATTAAAAGACTACTTGTTCCTCTTTTTTCTACAAATAGCACAAATATGTACTAAGAGTTGGGTAAAGAAAAAATTAATACAATGGTACCCAGTAGATTGAGTGCTGCTGGACTTGGACTCAGGGAGGCTAGAATTATTAGCTTTCTGACAATGAGCAAGGCACAAAACTCTCAGCCTCAGTTTCCTCATCTGTAACCTGGGGATAATGGCACCAACCTCACAGGGTTATGAGGATTAAATGAGACAGCGTGTGTAAAGAGTTTTCAAACTTAGAAGTGTTCTATAAATGTTAACTTTTTGTTGTCATGGGTTTTGAGGGAAGGAAAGGACAGCTACATTTTTTGTTTGTTTTGTTTTAGCAAACCATAATAGTAGATATTAACTCTATTCAGTTAGATTTCAGGTGAATATGACTATCCATATTATTACCAAATACTAGTAATAGGCTGAAATTTGTCTCATAGCACCTTAATTTTGTTCTAATGCTTCTTTGTAACATAATTTCTGGAATCCCACAAATCAGGATGATAAATTGCATTCTGGATACTGGAAACCATCCCATTGTTGGGAAGAGAGACAACATGTGAAAGGAACTCAGAGAATGAGCTGAAAGCGTCCCTCCACCTTGTTTCTTCAGGTCACTTAGGCCAAGTCACATGAGTTTAAATTTTATTCCTATTCAGAGAGCAGTGTCACTGTACCATTTCACTCCATAGTTGTTCACCCTTTAGCACAAATCTTTTTTTTTTCAAAGCTGAATTCTAATATGATTGAACATGTAGAGTTTCATCTTCATTTCATTCCTCAGAGTTTGTCAAAACAGCATCAGTAATCCTACCACCTTTGCAGATTTGTGAGAGGATGAAGTAATCTTGGAAAGGGAGAATGTATAAACTCTTGTTACCGTCTAATACACTTGCCTCCTGAGGTGGGGCAACAGAAATATATTTAAGATCTAAACTAAAAGAGACTAATAAATAGTCTGATCCTCACATTTTACAGATGAAGAAACAAACTGAAACCTAAAGGTTTGAAGCAAATAACCCAATTAAAACAGAAAAATATTTTTCCTTAGGAAAAAGAAAGGTCATTAAAAATGTAGTACAAACACCATTCCTGGATTTGGAAATATTCAGTTGCCAATTTGTAGCATCATAATTTGTATGCTATTCAGTAATGGTTTGACATTCAGGGAGTAAAAAGGGCTTTGCTCCAGGGTGTTAACATCTGGTGGGACAGGCAAGGGGAGAAATAACATACTTCTTTCAGTGGGTGTGCTTCTTCTCCACCAATATCCACATAGCTCTCCTCCTTAGCCTCTACCATTTACTGCTGTTTAGACTAACCAACCACTCCCTCATCACTGCCCTGGAGTCTTGTCTTCTCACTGGGCTCTCTTCTCCCTCCAATCCATATGTGTGAGTGTAAATATGCTCCCCATTTCCCCTTAGAATACCTGTTTTAAGTTGTGTCTTCCTTATCACTTTTCACCTCACCCCCCAAAAGAAACAACTCCCCAAACTTTTAAATTAAGGTGAAACTTAGTTACAACTGTATAATCATTATATTTTGGCAAAGATTAGGCAATGAGCATGAACCAATCTCTGAATAGGTTTGTGAAAAGGATGAATCTCAGCTAGATTATTTTGTCAAACTATTGACTTTCCATTCTGCCTCAAAAAAGGCTTTCATTCTTCCTTCAGAACTGACCATTTACTGAGAATGAGATCATTCCGTTCTATTGCTCTAAATACATGATTTACTTTTCTTACTACCTGTTCTATAAATACAGATGTGTGTACACACAATGTGTACACTTATGTATATTATATGTGTATGCCTGTATATTTTATTTATAATAGTATTTTTATAATTTTATATAATATTTATATTATATATAATAATATTTATACTATAGTATATGTATACCAACAATGTAAACATGTTGGTATGTGTGTATATATACAAACATATATTCATGATATTGGGTGGCAGAAATGGAGGAATGGAGCATCATAGGGAGTACTAAATAATACTTTCCTTTTCCAGAATGACTTTTCTATAGCCATTAGAAAGGGGATGCTACAAGAGAATGAGAGCAATATTCTAAAATCCACTGCACATCCTAGGTTGGGGTCATGATGTAGCATCTTACAGAAGAAAGGCAGATGTCAACATATATTTTAAAATTCACTACAGATATTTCCTGCAGTTTGGGGAGTTCATGGGACAGCAGTTTGTAATAGCAATTTATCCACACGTTCTGGGGTAAGAGCAGCTAAATGGGTAATAATACTCTGACACTGCGAGGCAATGCAATGGAGTTGGAAGCATGGTGTATTTGGAGTTTAGAGACCTTAGGTTCAGATTTTTGCTTTGCTACTTTCTTTCTACATAACCTTGGACAAGTCATTGGATATCTGAATTTCAGTTTTCTTACCTATAAAATCGGGAGGTTGGACTGGATCATGTCAATATTCTTTCTGCTTCTGAATCCATAAGTGAAGTTATATGTCTCTTTTGACAAGGAAATCAGCCAACAAGAAAAGAGAATTACATTAAAGAAGACTATAAAAGGACTTTCCACAAACTCCTTATTTTATTAATGTGTGGAGACCCCCACTTATTGGGAAAGAGAGTACCTTGAGAGTCTATGCAAGCAGCAGTGTGACATTGGGGCTAAAACTCTGAATCTATAGTTTGGAATAGATTGGTTCAAATCTAACTTTAAATAAGCTGTGTATCCCAGGGCGAGACACTTAATTTCTCTGAACCCCAGTTCTTCATATGAAAAATTGGGACAAGAATAGTACAAAGCTCATAGGATTATTATGAGGATCAGGTGAAATTTCATAGGTTGAATTGAATTTTACTCAAATTATATCTATCTATCTATCTTCATCTCTATATCTCTATATATCCATATCTATATCTATATATCTATATCTATCTATCTATCTATCTATCTATCTATATATATATATATATATATATATATGTCTCCTTTTCTGAACTGTAAGCCCCTTGAGGACACAGGATAGATGATAGCTAGATGGATGGATGCCTAGATAGATGAATGGATGGATGGATAGATGTATAGATATATAGATGAATAGATAGATGGGTGATAGGTAGATAAATAGATATAATATATATAGCATATATAGTATGTATATGTACATACACACACACACATATATAGATAGATAGATAGATAGATAGATAGATAGATAGACAGATAAATTTGGGAACTATAACATGCCAGCTATCATCATTACATATTCCAGAAAGAATAGGAAAACAGCATTAGAGAAGCAGGATAATCGGAAAGAGGGTAGGAATGAGGAAGAGAGAAAGTGAGGAGGAGAAAGAGAGACAGGAATGTGGGAGAAAGAAAGAGAGGAAAGGAGAGGGAGAGGAGAAACATAGATTGCTGTGATGTTGGCATGGAGATGTCAGGAATGCAGGCCCTTTATATAACTTTGCCTTCATATACCATAGCTGATTATTAGCCTCCTCCTCTGGCTCCTAGCACTTCATTTGTCTGGATCATTCATTTTATATTTAGCTTTTTTTTTATATTAACATTCAACTCAAGTGTTCCCTTTTCTATGAAGCCACCTTTAGTCTTTCCAGTTTAAAATAATCTTTCCTTCCTAGGACTTCATATAATACATTGTACCTTTCCTGATTTACTTAACTTGTTCTATTTTTATTATAGTTTTCCATGAATTAGTTGCATTTTCCCCTTCCTGCCTCCACAAGATCATAATACCCATCTAGGCAAGGATATCTTATCGATCTTTGTATCTCTCCTATTGCCAGGAAAATCCTCTCCCCATAGTATGTGTTTAATAAATATTCATTGAATTGAATTTTACTCAATTTCTGAACCCTGTCTCTTCTCCTGAACTGTAAGCCCCTTGAGGATACAAGTAAGAGAAAAATATATTTTTTATTTTTGTCTTCTTTGGAGTCTTGTCTCCTTTTATTAATTATTTAATAAACATGCAATATTGATGTTGATTAATCACAGTAGAGGAATAATATATACTCAATGAATCATAGTAAGTGTTTAGAAAATTCTTCTTGACAACTAGAATTCAGCCTGAAACTTCAGGAATGGATAATTCAATTATAATTAAGCATTTCGTGAATTCCTACTGTGTGCAAATATTAATGCTAATATACCAATAAGATTAAAAACATGCAGAAACAATAGCAGTGAATCAGCTGGTTTATGGGTTACAGAAGCCTGTAGCTCATGATGGATATAATGCTCTATAAATTACATTCTGACTGGAAAGAAATTCAATTAAAATATATATGTTTAAACTACTGTTCTTAAAGTATTTGCTTCAGATTCTGAGTGCAATTTCAGTCATTGTTAATATCAGGTAATGAATATCTGATTATATTTTTCCATAGTGGGTCCCTTAGCAGCAGGTAGAATCTCATTGTTTCAGCATCTTTTGCATAATATTTTTGGGGACGTGTCCCTTGAGTTTTGCTTTCATAAGACAAGAAAAAAATAAAAAGAAAGCTTTTTTTCAGTTATGGGATTTTTTACCTTTTTAGATAGCAAAAAGAGCTCATGAACTTCAGAAACAGCTCCTAAAATTGGGAATTCTCTAGGAAAAAAAGAAAAAAAAAAGATAGAGAAGCTTTAGTCTTTTAAATCAATGGGGTAGGGGTCGTTCTGTCTCTTCCAGAGAGAATGTGTGTTCCGCACCCAGTTCTGTTTATCCAGCTCACATTTCTTGTGAGATATTTCCTATGCCTGACTAGAGCTCATTATCATAGGAACATTACCCAACATTGTATTCTCTCCTTTTTACAGAATCCAGCAGCTCCCCCAACATTGGTGACATAGAAGGTTACATTCTTGCATTCCACCTTTGGACAATCTAACTGTAAATCTGGGAATGGTCTTTTTTAAAGTGTCCATTTGGTAAAGCATCCATTCTGGCAGAAAAGAACTTCTGAGTAGTATCAAGTCACCCTAAGCTCTGCCCAGCTAAGCGCCCTGTGCCTTTCTTAGACAGTCCTGGAGTATGTGTGATCCAGGGAATGAGAGAACAAATCTGTTTCTGGTATGCATTCGTCTTAGACCAGCTCTTTCCCAAGTGAGTGTTTGGCTATGGTTCAGGGTTGTTTTCAGGATGGAGACAAATTATAGAAACAAATAAGTCTGGTTGTGCTTTTATTTTATATATTTGTGTGTTTGTATATATTCACATATGTGTATATACACACATACGTGGAAATATACATATATATCTACAAAATATAGAACACAATATAGAATGTATATTAAATGAAAATAGTATTAAACATCAACTCAACAATTTTAATTTCTTTGCATCTACTTATATTTAAATAAATGGAATTCCATGGATATACTGACATCAGTTTTTAGTAACTTTCCCCATCAGTATTCTTGGTCTGTCTATTCATTGCCATTTACTTTTCTTCTTATGTGGGTAGAGTGTGTACTCTGCTCTTCTGATTCTAGTTTTCCCTCCTCTACTTTATGTTATTTCATAAAAGTATTGACAGCTTTTTTATATTCTTTGCATTTGTTGCTAGTTGCCTGCTTGTGATGTGCAAGCTTGCACATCTGTATGACTCTAGGGTTGGGGACAGCAAAACACATGAGGGTGGCAAAGCTACAAGGAAAATTCTCAGTGTGATTATAAGTGTTTATAGGTCAATAAGACAGTCTTTGAAACTGTTTTTCCTTCTTGGCTGCTTCCTTGATGACTGCACAGGACCATCACAGAGGACAAAGTGAGATGTTCATGGGTGTCAGTGGTACCCAAAGAGTCAGTGAAATTAAATGAAAGAAAAAGGACCTTTTCTGAAGAGTGTTGCTTATTTGGGAACTCATTAAAGGTTGAAGCCACTCTTCTAAAACTCAGGCTCAGTGGTCCTGGAAACGTTGGAAAATATTTTACGTAATGCATACATCTGCAATTCCATTTAGTTGGATGTGCAGAGTTAGACTGGCTTACACAGCATGGCTAGTTCCTGAGTCAGTCAGTCCATTGCAGCAATAGAACTTTAAACCCATATGTTCTCTCACTTAAACTGGGGTTCTTTCCTTCTAGACTTCATGGGTTTCCAGAGGAGAAGCAACTTGAGGCACATGAATGCCAGTTACATACCTCTTTGCTCAAGCCTAGGAGATATAGGTTCCCTTGTTACCTAAGTGTTATATAAGCGTACCCTGAAGTATGTGTGTCCTGGTGACCTTGAATGAAGAGTGAAAAGAAGGAAACTTGGAAGAAAAAGCTGTAAAACATGTCTGCAGCCATTATACAGTTTAGAGTTATTATTATCATTAGTCCAGCCTTCTCACTTTAACAGAACAGAAATAGTGCTTGAGAAAAATGACTATTCCAAGTTCACACACTAAATTAACGACAGAGCTAGAACTAGAATCCAAACTTCTTGGCTTCTAGGCCAGAGTTCTTTCAACCAGAATAAACAATCTCTTTGTGTATGGAAGGTGAATTTTAGGACAAATCAAAGATCTTGACAAAGCTCATTTGAAGTATATTTCCACAATATACTTTCTAATGAAACATGATGGAATGAATGAATTAGTTTGGCTTTCCCAATTGGGGTGGAGGGAGCAGGAGGACAGTGAGCTGGAGGGGAGCCTCTCTGCACAATTTGGCTGAGATGCTTGGAATTTGAACTTGGCCCACTGCTGGCAGGGATGCTAACCAGTATTCTGATGAGCAATATTTCTGCAATTTGGTTTTTCTCCCTAAGTGCATTGCAGTGAACAGATCTTTTCTACATCATTCTAATTTTAGAATCTCTGCTGTGGAAACAAACATATCATCTCCACTGTTTTGGTGGCTTTTATGAACTGCTCCCTTCCTCCTTCCCTCAACAAAAATGTACCCTCTAACCTTAAAGTTAGTAGGGAGACATTATGGTACAGTTAGTAGAAAGAGCATTGGGCCTGAAGTCCGAAGATAAGAATTCACACCTCAGTTCTGAAACTCTTGACTTCTGTGACCTTGGGAAAGTCACTTAGCTTCCTTGAGTCTTAGTTTTCTCAGGAGAAAAAGGAAAGGGATCATTCCCAATGGGAAAGGTTTTTTGTTTGTTTGTTTTTTGCTAAATTAGTCTGGAATGACAGTCACAAAGCCTATTGTTATGCCCCCAAATGAAGCCTGTCCATCTTGGTATGATTTAACATAGCCAGAGTTCCACTTGTCCAAACTTCAAAAATCTAAGTTCTCTTCTAATAACAGTGAGGTAGTCGAGGAATGGGAAATACACTACATATTTTGACTTAAAGGACAACTTTTCTCATGTCCTTCCTCTGTTTAAAATCATTCAGTGGACAAATAGCAGCTACAGCATAGACCAGTAGTACAAAGCTAGCATGCACGGTAATTTCTGAGCTCCTTAGGTTTGAGGTTCTGGAAAGCTAAGCACATATTCCTGCTGAGAAATATCATACCTAGACACATTAATCCTTTCCCCAACTTCCTTTCTCCACTCAGGCTTCCAAGTGCCTAGAATGAATTCCTATTTAGAGGAATATTCCGAGGGGACATGCTTCACCATGCTTCTTCTGGGCCTGCTCAGAGTGGTTCCCTATATGCCTTTAGAGGTAGTTACCACTAACTACTTTTTTCCTTCTTTTTCTTTGAATTTTTCTTTTGTCTTTTTCTAATTAATCAACATTTATTTTCTGTTTCAACAACCAATTTGGAAAAATGGACAACTTTTAGCCAATATGCAGTCAAGCAAAATAAATTCATGTGTTGTATAGATCATGTCCAAAAATGTTTGACTCATTCTGTGATTCTAGTATATCACGGATAATTTGATTCTTCATCGATTTTCTGGAAGTGGGATTGGCCATTACACTTCATTGCCTGGATGAGGGTTCTTAAGCCTTTCAATGTGGTTTGTTTTTACTGTGTTTTTATTGTAATAATTGAGCTTTGGCTCACTTTACTAGGCTGCAATGAGTTATTATTAATACTTTAGAGTGAATATCTCCAGGGAGTATAGGAAGGAACCCTTGAAGGGACCACTCTGAAAAAGCTCACCAGCCCTTGACTTGGAAGATCAAGTCCAAAGGTCTATAATCTGTCAATCAAGGTCTCTCATAATCAGACTCTACCTGCCCACTTCTCTTTCCTACCATGCTCACCATATTTGACTTGCCTGGTAGGGGTCTTTAATGGCTTCCAAATTTGTCAACTAATTTTCCCCTTCTATTCTTTGTTCATTCTGTTCTACTATTCCATAGACTGGGAAGCCCCTTCTACCTGTTTTAGTTAGTTATCACTATCCTGCTCATCTAAAAACACATTCTTCCTCGGTTAGGAGTCCTTCCTTGACTCTTCTATCCCATGGCAATCTCTCTTTTTTCTCAGCTGCTGTCCATTGTTTGTCTGTTTGGTACATTTTACTGATTGACTATTCAGTCATTGGTGGTTGCTGGTGGGTGAGTAGCTAAAGGAAAAAGAGAACTTTGCTTCTTTACTAAGCATGGGTGAATATAATGACTCCTTGAGGGCAGGGAATGTTTTTTCTTCCTTTTTTATTTCATATCTCCAAACCTTAGCAGAATTCCTGTTAAAGCACTTAAAAATACTTGTTGACATATTGAATACAATGGACTACCTTGAGAGGAAGAGGACCCTTCCTTAGAGAAAGTCTAAAAACAAAGGCTGAATGGTTGATATTCTGGAATGTTGAAGTCCTTTCCAACTGTGAAATTTGAAGGAGAAGCTAAAGGTGAAGTAGCAAAAAATAAAATATCTCTATGTTAGCTTTAAGTAAGATATGCAGCCAAATATTAATCTAACTTTCTTCTCCTTGTACCTTAACTCATCATTTGAGTGTGGAAGGACAGGCAGATCTTACTTAACACTGGTAACTTCTTCAACTGAAAATGATATTAGATTAAATAATATTTGCCTGATCTATCCCCCCATGTTAATCTTTACTCCCCTAAATAAATTATCTTTTATTTCTATATTTTGTCTACATTGACACATGTATGTGTTTCCCCCTGAATAGAAACTCCCAGATTGTAAGGAATATATCATTTTTATCTTTAAATTTCCAAACTAGCTTAGTACATGACACATAGTGGGCATTTCATAAATGTTTTTTGTTTGTTTAATTGAATGTTACAGGGAGCACTTTGTTACACAGGAATGATATAATTAATGGACAATCAGCCAACAGTTCTGCAGTGGAAGATTATGATGCTGTGATGTTTGATTTTGGTAAAATTCTAGGGGTTATCCTTAGGGGTCTCCTAGCCCAACAAAGCCTTTGTAAACTGCCCCCTTCCAATCTTTCCAGTATTCTTCCACTGTATTCCTCTTCTCATACATTAAGACCCAGCCACACTGACCTTCTAACTATTTCTCAGATAGGGTCTGATACTCTATCCCTTTGACTTTTCACTGACTATCTCTAAATGTCTAGCACACTTTCTCTCCTGACTTGCAACTTCTGATTTAACTAGCATCCTTCTAAAGGTCTTTCCTAGTGCCCTTACTCACTTTCCCTCTTCATCTTCTCCTCCCACCCCATAGACACACACTCTTGCACCTCCCCTATGGAGTTACTTTCTATTTACTCTGTTATTTATCTTGTATGTACTTAATTGTTTAAATAGTCTCTCCCCAAAGAGAATTTGAAATCCTTGAGAGCAAGGACCAAGTTAATGCCTCTCTTTGTATCTCCAGCAATTAGCACAATGCCTGGTACATAGTAATCATTTAACCAAGTTTATGGACTGACTGACGTCATTTTATAATTGAGAAAAATGAGGTCAAAAGAGGCTGCATGACTGTTCTATTTCATAGTTTGTAGGTTGCGAAGATAGACCTCCAAAATAGGTTTACTGACCCCATGCTCATTTTTCTCTCACTGCCAATTACTACATTTTCAAATTTCATGAGTTAATTTGGATTTTCATTCAAGCTCTTATTCAAAAAATGATTCTTTGTCACTACTAGAATCTGCTCAACCTAGACTGGATCATCTCACTCCAAATGTTTATATTTTTACAAAAACCTATGGATCCCCATCTGCAGGCCAACTATAACCTTGGTAGTAGCCTGAGGGGAGCTGATATTTATCCATGAAAAGGTATAGCTTCCCTTCGTCTACTCAAGGCAAAGTAGGGACAAAGCATGGCAATGAGGTGGAAGGTACATGTCTCTTGTACCTTTCTTGTATATTTATAGAATCTGACTCTCATAGCCCTCCTGAGTCAACTGAGGCATAAAGATATTCCTGGGTCACTGAGTAAGTTGTAGTAAAACTGACTTGGCACTTACAACCTTTTTGAATGTCTAAATCAGGGCTCTTATTTTATGTCCCTCTTGGCAATTTAATGAAGCACATGAACCCCTTCTCAGAATAATATTTTAAATGCAAAATACAAAATACAAAAATAATAAAGAGAACCAAAGGTGGTGGATGTAAGGATCTATGTTTTTTTTTCTTTTAAGTATAAGAACCCCCTAAAATTTATCCACAGAATTCTTAGGGATCTATGGATCCCAGGTTAAGAACCCCTGTTCTCTAAGCTGTTATCCATGTACTTAGCCACCTGAAATTGCCTTCCACCAAGCATTTTAAAGCCAAACTGGCATAAAGCTAGATATCCAAAGTTGCCTAGCCAAAGTTAGACAGACATCCAAGAGCCTCACACAAACTGTCTTTTTTGTTCTTCTTCCCATTCCAAACAGTTAGATGTAGAAGAGTTCCATTTTGCTGGAAGAATGGCTTGTAGACTTCTGTTGGGAGGGAATTGTATTTAAAATTTCATTACATATTTATGGGCCTGTAGCAGAAGACTCTGAAGATCACCAAGTCCTATACAAAGATTATGTTAGTTTTTCTTTAAAAATGTAGTTTTTTTCTTAAAAAGGAACAAGGCTGGTTCACACATTTTCAAGAGGCTCATAATCCTTTTCTCAGGATTCCCTAGAATCCTGCATGACCATGTTAAGCTATTGTACTCATATTTTGTGGCATATGTCTGGCATTTATTTAAATACTAGAGGGCTCTGTGTGTGTGTGTGTGTGTGTGTGTGTGTGTGTGTGTGTGTGTGTGTGTGTGTGTTCTGGCAGAAAAATATAACAGCTATTAGCTTTAGATAGTTTTATAAATTTTTTGTCTTTGTCGGAATTAGCCAAGTGACACCCAAAGAGGCTTTACAAGCAGATCCCAGATAGTTTGCTGATAGTGATATGGATAAGTGGCCACTTGTTAGATAGTCTCTTTGTTTCTCCCTAGGTTTTTGCATTTTCATTAAATCATAGCCTTCTCTAATTGCTTTTATGCTAGCCAAAAGTCTTTGGATAGAGGAAGTTCTGTGGCAAATGGAATGCTGTCACATTTTAAGACCAATGTTTGTTTTATTAAATAGCTGTTCTCAAAGGACTTGAATATACCTCTTCTTTGTCTTTAGAGGTTTTAATTTGTTACCATGTGTAATCATTGGTTCTTGTACTAGAATGGCTCTCAAAGCTACCATTGTATACTATAATTCTCTTTATTATTGTAACACATTTTCTGCCTGCAGTTAGGATGACCAGACAAGAATCAGCTTAAAACTGAAGTCCATTTGGTTCAGCTGAAGACTTCAAAGTCACTCTCTCATTTTGCTTGCTAACTTTTAGTTGGCTAAGAAATAGTAAAAATAAAAGTAGGCACTTCTAAAGGGTTGTCCTTAATAAATGAAAAGGACAAGCCATATAATGCCGGGCCTCATTGATGCTAATGATTATTAGCCTTTTTTTGAATGTCATGCATTGGATAGATTTGGACAGTGTAGTGAAATCTCTGGATGCCCTCTCAGTATAAACCTTTGTTGCTAACATCAATAGTTGAAGTGATTAGTGAAAACAAAGATCTTTATTTCTTCATTAAAAGTTCACAGAATTATCAAAATCACATCTTGGATTAAGAGAAAGTGAAAGACAATATAATACATTTAAGGAATACCAGACCTAACGTCAAGAATCCTTATTTCAGATCTTGGCTCTGATATAAGCTGTGTATGACCAAAAGCATATTATTTCAATCTGCTGAGCCTCAGTTTATTCATCTGTAAAGTGAAGACAATAACACTGTCTATATTTTCCTCATGGTGAGATTGAGAAAATGTTTTGTAAACTTTAATATTTATATAATATGTTGTTATTATGCCATTATAAAGGTTTTTCTTTCCAACACAGAATTCTAGAGTTGGAATAGATCCCAGTAGAATTCAAAATACAACATACCTGACCTCTATTTGGAGAAATTCTGGTGTTTTCCAGTGTCTATTACATACTATGTTACTATTAGAGGGATCCCACTTTCTCTCAAGGAATTTCCTCCCACCTGTGGATATCTCTAACTACAACAGATTTTCTTACACTGAGCTTCAATCTGCCCTTGCACAATATTTCTCCATTGTTCATTGCCCTGCCCTCTAGGCTCCTATAGAATTAGTCTGATCACTTATTCACATGACAACCTTTCAGATACTTAAAGTATTTACTTCATTTTTTCCGTCCAAATTTTCTTTTGTTTATATTAATCATCTCAAATACTATCAATAAATCTTCAAGTTCCATAAGCATGAGACCTTTCACTATTCTATAGGTTTCTGTCCTCCAGAGATGCCTTAGCTCACAATGGCCTTCCTAAACTGTAGTGGCCAGAATGGAGCACAATATTCTAGCTGTGGTCTGACTATATCACCTCCATAGTTCTAGACTCTCTGCCCCTCTTAATGCAGTGTAAGATTGCTTTGGCAGTTTTGGTTATCAGATCATGTTGTCGATTCATATCAGCTAGTAGGGAACTAAAATCCTCAGAGAGCTGCTATTTAACCATGCTTCCCCCATTTTTTATTTGTGAAGTTGAGCCCAAGTATATTACTTTTTTGGGGTTTTCCAACATTTTTTCTTTTATTTTCAAGTTATCATTTATTTTTATTTTTTCATATATAAAACAGAGTATAATATGTAACATAACAATAAAATGCATTTGCTTTGTTTTGAGTATGTAATACATTATAATAAACATGTCAATCCAAGAGAAAAAAATGCTAACATTAGTTATATATAAAAATCTGTTTCACTTTTTTTTTCTCTTCTCTCTCACCAGACCCTTTCCCTAAGAAGTCAGGTAATATGATATAGATTATACATACATTGTCATAGAATACATATTTCCCTGTTTATCATGTTGTGAAACAAGAATGTATACACTATATCAATTATATTTTATCCTGTTGGATTCAGGCCAATATTCTATCCCATTATGATATTTTGGGAATCTTGTTCTGTCTTCTAATGTGTTAACTCTTCTTTCCAACTCTGTGTTATGAGCATATTTTATGAGTAGACATCTACATCTTTATCCAAGTCATTGACAACAATGTTACACAGGACAGGTCTGAGTGTGGATCTGGGGGCACTCCACTGGAATTTTCCTTTTGTACTGTAGTTGTTTGTTTTAGGTCATCAAAAGTTCCAAAAATGTACCAGTTCACTCTCCCCTACATCCTTTGCTCTTTCAAATCAACATGGAATCAGTAATAACTATTCTTTGATAATGGCCATTCAAGGAGCGCCATCTAATTATATTTTCATTCCCACAACCCACCCTTTTCATCTTTTCTCAAGAAGAGTATGAGATACTTTATACAAGGTTTTGCCCAATTCTAGATAAATAATAACTACAGAATTTCCTTCATATACCTGTTTTTGTAACTATCCAAAATGAACATAATCTTAGTATGGCATAACCTGTTGTTACTGAACCTGAGAGGCTTTAGAATATTAAATCATAATTATTGTTTTCTACTATTGCCTACTAAAGAATGACATTTTTTATATACCATATGGTGTCTGCTTCTCCTTTGTGGTAATGGGGTGTGGTAGAAGGAAATGGATAACACTGCCATTTCCACCTCCTTAAGCAGAGGTGAATGTGGGGGCTTATCTGGGTGTGTCCCTCTCTTTCTTGAGACCATGATGTAATGGGAGGCACACCAGCAGCAACCAGTATGGAGATTTACCAGGGGAGTTTCTCAGATCTCCTAATGGATTCTGACCTACGGACTAGGGGCTCTGATTTTAAAGGCATCAGCTAGAAGTTTGCAGAAATAAGTATTTTTCATTTGGAGCTAATAATGACTATCACAGAACCCAAATCTATGGAATCAGTAGTTTTTCAGCTTATGTTTAAAAAAGCAATGCTTAAATCCATCTTCTGGAAGTGTCAAAATCCTACCATTTGAATGAACTTATTTTTTCCCAAGGCCTAAACTTTTCATTTGGGTTTTATAAGGAGGAATTTGATTGCAGACTTGATTGGCATCTTTAGAACTGTCCAGGAATTTGGCCAAACTGAATTCAGAGTTTTTGATGGTCTTAGCCATTTTACTTTTGAATTCAGTTTGGTCAAATTCATGAACAGTTCTAAAGACCCCATGCAAAATGGCAGAGACCCAGGCCATGTGTGGCTGATGCTTTTCAGAGTTCATGCAAGAAAACACACTGTTTCTCCACCACCAATATAGGTATGGTCGATGATCTAGGTGACTGTGGCCATGGATGCTACTGTTGGTCCAATATGATGTCATGGAGTAGGCTACTTTAGCCCACAAGAAGCATTCTGTCCTGCATGGCATTCTGTTCATCTTTATTAGAAGCCAGAGGGCCAGAAGCTTCTGGTCAGGAGTCACCTTCAAGGGCATATGGCCTTCCATCCACATATGCTTCCTGGCTGTTGTAACTGCGCCAACAGAAATTGTCAGATACTTGGTCTCAGGCATTTGGAAGCATCCTACACCCCACCTCAGGGAATCCTTTTTTTTTTAATTTACCATTCAATAGAAGGTGGATTGATTGATACTGCTTTTTTTTTTAACACTATGTACCAGACACTGTGCTAATCATTGGGAATACAAAGATAAGCAAGCAAGAGAAGGTGTACCCTTTAGGAGCTTACATTCCACTGGGGAAGAAAACATTTAAAGTGGGAGTACAAAGTGAGGAGAGAGACTGCCTAAGTGTAGAGGAAATGGCTGTGCAGCCAGTGAAGGAGAAGACGTAGTCTGGAGGTGAAAGTGAGATGGAACATGGCTAGAATATTTCTCAAAACGATGTCCCCAGGAAGGAAGTCACAAGTGGAGAGACGAAGATCTAAGGTCAGAAGATTCCCAGGGTACTCCTGCCTAGGGCAGGAGGTGAGAGTATATGATTCTTAATAGCCTTCAGCTAAAGTTCTAAAATAATAGTTTTTTAATACTATTTTTATTTTATTTTATTTATTTATTTTTATATAAAAGACTTAATTTAATAATAGTATTTTGGCCAGAAGAGATTTTGTTCCAGACGTGATTCCAGGTAAGCCCTAGTGTGGAAATATTACGGTGATGTTGATATATATCTATATCTTATATCGTCTTATATCAGAGAATTTCCTGGAGAACTGAGAATTAAATAATTTATCCAGAACCAAACAACTAATGTCTGCCAGAGGCAAAACTTGAACTCAAGTCTTCTCAACTCCAAAGCTAGCTATGCAATCCTGTAGGTTGTCAGACCCATCCTTTAATTTTGTAAGTGGGGAAACTGAGGCTGAAAGAGAGAAAACTGTTTGCTTAAGACAGCACAACTAGTTAGTGACAGACCAGTGGTAAGAACCCTGGCTTCTTAACTCCCAAGTCCAGAATTCTTGCTAAGATAAGCCACTAGTTCCATTATCAAAATAGGAATGAAACTATAACATCTGCAGGCTGGCTAAATATTCTTGGCAGGCAGGCAGAACTACATAAAGCCCTGGCCTTGCAGGTTGTATCTGAAGCTGACAAAGAAGTGAATTTAATAGCTCCAGGCAGAACACTTGGAAGCAGAGAGAAGCTAATTGTTTCTAATAGCATGTATCCAAAAGAATAGTCTTGTGCTTGACATTTAACACACAAACTTTTCTCCATCCATTCCCTTTCTTTTTGGGTCCATGGAATCCCAAGGTCCTTTTAGTCACTCAGTCAAAAAGTATTTAGTAAACCAGCTAGATGGTAAGGTGGAGAGAGTACCAGATCTGAGGTCAGGGAGACCCATCTTCATGAGTTCAAATATCATCTCAGACACTAGATGTATGAACCTGGACAAGTCACTTAACCATGTTTTCCCAAGTTTCCTTATCTGTAAAAGTAGCTGGAGAAGGAAGTGACAAACTACTAGAAAGAAGAGATCCTAAGAGGGGGAGGTGAAAAAAGAGTTGATTCCAAGCCCAGGGGATGGCCAGTGCAAAGGAATGGAGATAGGAGATAGAATGGCATATTTAAGGAACAGAGAAGACATGCTTGACTGTACTTGTAATGAAGGTGAATAAGGTAGAAAAGGCATGAAAGACAACCTGTAGTCAGGAAGTGAAGGGCTTTACAAGCCACAAAGAGGACCTTTTGACGTTGTTTTGTCATTTTCAGTAATGTCTGACTCTTTGTGACCTCACTTGGGGTTTTCTTGGCAAAGATACGGGAGTGATATGCCATTTCCTTTTCAAGGCCATTTTACATATGAGGAAACTGAGGCAAACAGAGTTAAATGACTTGCTCAGGATCACAAGGCCAGTAAAATTTCACTGAATCTGGATTTGAATTTGGGTCTTCCTGTCTCCAGGCCTGACACATTCTCTACTCTACCACCTAGCTGTTCCAGAGTGACTTTTATTTGATCATTAGGTTCATGAGCACTTAGACTCATTTTTAAATCTCTTTGCATTTTCCATTGCTTCTGATACCCGATCTAATAGGAATAATGAAAGGAGAAATACTTTGTTCTTTTTATTCCCCACATGCTCAGAGGACTTAGGTATAAGAATGAAAGCTAATGATAGCTATCATTTATATAGTGTTTTAGGGTTTACAATATGTTTTGCAATTACTATCCCATTTAATCCTTATAAGAATCCTGTGAAGGAGATGCTATTATGTAATCTCGTTTTTACAGATGGAAAAACTAAGGCAGACAGAGAATAATTATCTTGTCTTAGGGCACACAACTACTAAGTATCTGAGGTTGAAGTTGAACTCAGGACTTCTGAGTCCAATCTTGGTGCTCTTTCCACTGCCCCACCTGTGTAAGGAGTACTTTACTCAAAGGTCAAGCTTTTGTTCCAGCTGTAATGGGAACCTTGAGCAAGCAATTTTTCCCTAAGGTCTATTCCATTTTTTTGGTTTTTACTCACTATTTGGTTGAAGATTTAAAAGGCACATATATTGAGTAACTGATTTAAATAAAGCATAAAAAGCAAATCATTTTTAAGGGAAACATTTTACATAGATCTTTACAATTAAATTTGTATAGTACATTGATAAGTTAATCGGTATAGTAGAACTTAATTACATTAGCAAACGTAAGTAAAATATAAAAGAAAACTAGTTTTTAGGAAACATTGCTTCATTATACTATTTTACTTCCACTTCAGCCAACAGAGTTCTAGACCGAGGCAGCAATTAAATCTAGAAGCTGTTCTAAATCTCTCTCCTTCTCCTAGAATAAGGACTCTGCTCTCTTTTTTTCCTTTCTTCCTCATTACCCACTCAGTACATTTACTCTTCAACCCCATTTAGTCTGGCTTTCAACCTTACCACTCTACTGAAACTGTTCACTTAAAGGTTGGCAATGGTTTCTGAATTGATGAACATTATAGCCATTCTTATCCTCTTTGATTTTTCTCTGTCTCCATTGAGTTAATTTTTTCCTCCCTTCTCTCCTCCACCATCATCTCTCCTTTCTTGGCATTTGGGACTGCTGACTCTTGGTTCTCATCTTGGGCAGGCACACATCAAATTCGCAGATGACAGAAAGTTGGCGGGGACCATGATTTCTACCATTGGATGGTACAAGTCATGTCTCACTGAGATTCATGTTGGACAAGAGAACCAGACTAAGAAGATGAAATTTTAATAAAGTATTTCATAAGATTTTTAATGCCATTTCATTAAATATGAAAAACAAGTGAAAAACATTTTTTAAAATTTCACTTCATTTTTTCCATTAATTTTTCTCCAGTGTAAGCAATATGTATCTTGTTTCACAACATGGCAAACAAAGAAATATGTATTGTGTGCTAATATATGTATAATCTATATCATATTACCTGCCTTCTTAGGGAGGAGAGAGTAGTTGGAGAGATGGGAAAAAATGAGAAATAGATTTTTGGACATAGCTAAAATGAGAATTTGTTTCTTGTAGATAAGCATATTTATTATAATTTATTGCATATTTATATCAACTAAAAATGATGTGCACCCTTTATTTCACACAGAGTTGGTCTTCTTGGTTCAAGTTTCACTCTGATCCATCCCTCCAGTCAGGTGTCAAATTGATCTTAAAGCGTAGCAAATTAGCAAATTCCAGTGCCTCCTCTTTGCCTCAAAGATCAAATGTAAAACTCCCAAGTTTGGCTTTTAAGGTCCTTCATAACCTGACCCCTTCTTACCTTTCCATTCTTCTTATACAATATTTACTCTGTAATGCAATGACACCAGCATCTTTATTATTCTTTGCAGAAGACACTCTATCCCCTAACTCCGTACATTTGCTGAGGCTCTCCCCGATGCCTAAAATTTCTCCCTCTTTATCTTCTCCTACTGGCTTCCTTGACTTCCTTCAGGTCCCACATAAAATCTCACCTTCTGCAAGGACCTTTTTATGATCCCCTTGAATGCCAGTGCTTTACCTCGAACATTAACTGTAAATTATCACATCTTTTTCAATCATGTTAATGTGCAGTTGTTTTCCTGTTGTTTCCCCCATTAGGCTATGAGCTCCTTGAGAGCATAGACTCCCCCCATCTTTTTGTGTATCCTCAATGCTTAGCACAGTACCTGGCAACCTAGGAGGCACTTAGCAAATGTTTATTGACTCACTTAAATTGACATAGGTTTCATGTGATTTAAAAGTGTGATGTGGCTACCAAAAGAACTAATACAATCTGCATTAGTAGAAGAGTAGCAACTAGAATAAAGATGGAGATAGTTCCTTCTACTCTGTACTCATCAACCAGAATATTGAATTCACTTTGCTTGCTAGCTATGCAGTCTTGGGCAAGACATTAAGCATCTCTGAATCTTAGTCTCTTCTTCTCTAAAACATGAGAACAATAGCCCCTAGCCCACAGAGTTCTGAAGATCCAAAGAGATAACACATGTTAGGTACTTTGTAAATATCAAATATATGCTGATGAATGTTATGACCCATTCTCTATCGTTATCCTCCTTAATTTTTCTGCTTCTTTCATTCCAAAATATCAAATGTTGCCATTATTTGACACACATTATTTGACAAAGGACATCAACAAGTTGGGAGTGTATTGTAAGAAAGGAAATCAAAACAGGAAAGAATTCAAAGTCATACCATATAAGGAACAGGTCAAAGACCTGAGGAAATTAGCCCTACTAAAACTGTCCCTAAAGGACAAGGACTAGTATATCCTTGCAGAGTAGGTACTTAATGCATTTATATTGAATTGGAGGATAGAAAAATGTAAGGAGGGTGATAATAGATTTCTTCCAATACTTGAGGAACACATGAAAAAGGAACTAGACGTGCTCTGGGTAACTCCAACAACAAGGAAAACTTAAGATTGTGGGTGAATGTTGTAGTCATACACAATTTGACTCAATTTAAGGAAGAATGAATATTCTTCAAATCTTCACATGTTGATGTCCTTCATTTTCTTCCTGGCTCACCTTAGGTACCACCTCCTTCTTCAAATTTTCTCTGATTTCTCCCTTGCTCTGAGTCATCTCTCCCTCTTCAGATTCTATATTTCCCTCATTTTCACTTCTATTTATTGGTGTGTATCTCATTCTTCCTGACTAGACTTCCTCCTCATAAAGTATAGGGAAGATTCCTTTTTTCACTTTTGTATTTTAGTTGCCCATCAAATGATGTCTTTCTAAGTGAGTGCTTAATGAATATTTATTTAATTGAATTTTAGGAATTAGAGCTGCCCCAAAATGTAATAAACTAGAGAGATCTTCTAGTCAATTTTCTGGCTCTGGGCACATTTAAGTAAGAGACAAATGGCTATGATAGATGTGTTGTGAAAGGAATTCCTGTATTGGATAGGAGGGTGGAATACATGATCTTGTAGCGTCAAGGTTCTATGGAAAGAACACTGAAATCAGAATGAAGGACTTGAGTTTGAATCTCAGTTTAACCTTTGCTGTATAAATGACCTCAGTTGATCAGTGTAACGTCTCTATGTCTTTTGTTCATCTCTGAGATTGTCAGGAAGAGAAAAGGGGCATGGGACTTTGGGCTAGATAACCTTTAATTCAGCTGGAAAATAATGCTAATAATTTTTACTCCCAATTCTCCTTTCTGCTTACTAAAGAGATAGACCACCACATACTGTTCAGTTTTCCTCAAAGACTGATTCCTTGTGTCAATACCTTTCACATTTTAATCATCTTCAAAGAATTAAAAAAAAACCTGATAGGATAAAATTATTTTCCCATTTTCGGTGGATGCCACTGTTGTCTTTCTCCTGAACCAGTTCTAGAGTTAAGTTGCTAGTGACTGTGTGGAGAATTCCACATGGCAGTCCGATTAGCTACTCAAGTGTAATTAGAATAGATCCTTGGCATTCTGCAAACACTCTCATCTGCCTTCTTTATTCTGTCAGATTTGGGTTGCTTCACAGATTTAATAGGTCTGTATTCACAGGGAAACTGTGTGTATGCATGTGTGCGCACACACGTGTGAATTTTAAAAAATAAGAGCTTCCACCATATCTTATTATCCTGCATTTCACTGCTTTCTTTGCCTTAGTAGAATGATGTATCATGATGTGTCCAAGGCATGCCCATGTGTTTTTTGGTGATGAAACATTGACACACTGGGTGTCCCAAAAGTTTTAGTGCCTGAGTAGATATGTAAGACATTAACTGTACAAAAGTAATTAAAGTCCATAGCATAGTAGTTTAAAGTTTACAGATGGTTTTCCTGAATAAGCCTTGTAATTTACATGGCACCACTATCATGACCTCGATTTTACAGATTAAGAACATGAGATTGAAAGGTTAAGTGGTTGCTTATCATCCCAGGGCCAATAAGTGGCAGAGATGGAGAGGAATCCAGCTCATCTGATCACAAGTTCAACACCACACTCTCTGTATATTTCTAGTATATATATATATATATATATATATATATATATATATATATATATATATATATACACCCAGGACTTAAAACAATACTTGGTACATAAGCAAGCCTGAGAATAAAAGCTCTTTCCTTATTCCCAGCACTTCTCAAGTAGGCCTATATTCAATTTTAGAATGAAAATTAATAGGTAAATAAAATTCAAAGGATATTTACAGCAAACCTCTCAGTAATACACCAATTCCATAAAAAGTATTAATAGAATATAATAGCTCCCATTTGGAGAGTGTCTTAAGGCTTTCCAAGCCCTTTGCACATACCGTCTCACTTGATTTTCAAAATAACTCTGAAGAATACATGCCGTTTTACTATTTGCATCTTACCATTGAGGCAACTGAAGCCAAATTTAAGGTGATTTGCATAGCCTCACACAGATGTGGAAGTGTTTAAAAAAAAAAGGTCTTCGTAAGTTCAAATCCAGCACTCTATCCACTAGGCTAAGTAAAGAATGTCTTGGCAAACCAAACAAACTTAAACTCCAGTAACAGCACAAAAACAAACTATTGTTTGGCTAGAGTTTTCTCCATTTTTCTCTTCACTCCTTAGGTTTCTTCATGCTAACTGTTCTTCAATTCTCTGCATTCCATAAAGGTATCTGAGAAGGATCCTTCCTTTNTATATATATATATATAAGCTATTGCTATAGTTCCTAGCAAATGGTGGTTTTTTTCCAGTTTATTTATTTATTTTTATTTTTAATTTTAATTTTGAATACTTTCCCATAGTTACATGTTTCATGTTCTTTCCCTCTCCCCCAACCCTCCCTATCCCTCCGTAGCCTACTCACAATTCCACTGGATTTTACATGTATCACTGATTAAGACCTAATTCCATATTATTGATAGTTGGTCTAGAGTTATCGTTTAGTGTCTTCAACCCCAATCATATCCCCATCAGGACATGTGATCAAGCAGTTGTTTTTCTTCTGTGTTTCTCCTCCCACAGTTCTTCTTCTGAATGTGGGTAGTTTTCTTTATCATAAGTCCGTCAGCCTTGCTCTGGATCCTTGCATTGCTGCATAGCAAATAGCTTTTGTTCTGTTGAAAATGTACTTTTTCTGTATGTGGGAAATTTCATTTCATAGAAATTCAGAGCCTCCTTCCTATTGTAGAATGCCCTTGAGAAACGGATCATCTGAATGCTATCAGTTCATTAGTGGGTTAATCAAAGAGACTTATAGGCATTTGATATCTAAGAATGGGGGTTAGCTCCCATGAAATGGGAACATCCTGGAATTAAAAACAATCTCTGTCCAGGTCTTTGCTTTATCTTGCATCTCCTTTTGCTACCCTGCTTTCTGCTTTCTGGATATGATGCATTGGGAAGGAAACTGGAGTACATTACTACTTAGAGTACACCCTTCGATTTGAGGGAAATACTGAGGGCTAATAGAACATATAATTTACTGTCTTGGCAACCGGATTTTTACACACACACACACACACACAACAACAACAACAACAACAACAACAACAACAACAACAACAACAACAACAACTTTTACACAGAAAAAATCCAAACAACAGAGCAAACAGCAGAGGAGAACAAACAAGTAACCATATCCAAACCTTCCCCAAAAAATGAAAACTGGTCACAAGCTCTTGAAGAGTTCAAATCTGACATTATGAGAAAGATGGAAGGGATCTGGCAAGAAAATAACAGTTTAAAAGGCAGAATTTCACAATTGGAAAGTGAGGCTCAGAAATCAAAAGAATTGATAAGCAAACTGAAGACCAGAAATGACCAGCTGGAAACCTTGAAGAACCAAACAGACCAGATTGAAAAGGAAAACCAAAAGATTATAGCTGAAAACCAGTCTCTAAAGGCTAGAATTGGGCAATTCGAAAATGATGCCCCCAAATCAAGAAAACCCAGAGGCCATGTAGTTCAAACTATCATGGTTCAGAGGAGAAAACTGATGTCCAAAAAGGCCAAAAGATTTGCCTAAGGTCACAGAGGCTGTAAGTGTCAGAGACAGGATTTGAACCTTTGTCTTTTGACTTCAAAGTTGGTGTTTGTTCTATGACCATTCCCCTTTTGCTACCTTGTATATAACAGGTGCTTAATAAATGATTGATTTTTTTACAGCATCCCCTCTCTGGTTCTTGGTCTTAACAATTAGATGCCCTGAGAGACTGGGTTGACTTACAGAAGGAAAAACAAAATCCTAGGAACATGGAATTCAACAAGCAACATTTATTAAACATCTATTTTTGTTTGTTTGTTTGTTCCTTCAAAAATGTTTCATTTTTTCCCAGTTACTTGGAAAAATTATTTTTGAGATTTGTCTTCTAACCTTTTGAATTCCACATTCTCTCCCTTTTTCCCTTACCCCTTCCTGAGATGGTAAGCAATGTGATATTGGTTATGCATGAAGCATCCCCTTTAAACATTTTACTCAGGCTCTGAGGAGACAAAGAAAAAAACAAGTACCTGCTTCCAAGGATATTAGAATATACTAGGTTGATATGCCCTGCCTCTCTAGCTTCTTCTCTTCTTTCCTCCTGTAAAACCTCCTCAGAAACCCTCAACTAGAGAAAACAGGTTTAAAATTCTTTAATCATTTCATGATATGAACATGATGGTCATTGGTTAGGGAAAAAAATTCCAGAATTCTCAGTGCAGTATGAATTTTTATTTTTGTATGCCAAGAATCTGTTTGTGGATATCTTTGTTCTCATTATAACAAACACTATAGCAATGCTGAAATCCATAATCACAAGACTTTGGCCTAACAACCCACATAGGGAAAAAACAACAAAAACAAGTGCATAATTAATACCTATTATTTAGACTATCATATGCACTGAGGTGGATAGCCTATAAAGCTTTTCTGGAGCATAGATCTTGACCAGTGACTGTAAGCAGATGAAGAACTAGACCCAGAATTGAATAGGAGGATGAGAATTTGTTGGATTGCATTTGGGAAAATTCACAGTGCCTTTAAGGACCCTAAGCTTCTTCCTGAAACAAAGGCTCAGCTTTTTAACATCCATATTCTTCTGGAATGCTCTGTGACTGCAAGTAATGGAATATCACAATCTCTGAAAAAGTGAAATTGTCTCTCCCCAAAGAACTATGCTGAGTATGACTAGGCTTAGGTATACTTCCACTGAAGACTTGCACAGTACAACCATCCTAAAGGAAGTCATAAAAGAGATGTTTGATAAGAAAAGGAAGTGGTCCAATCATGTGAAAGACAACCAGAGAAAACTGATAGCCATTCTGGGTACCCCACTGATATTTGGACACTATCAAGAGATTTTGACAAAAGTTCATATCACATTGGATGGATTCTCCTGGGGAAGATTTATTGGAGATGATCAACAGGTGTAATGGATAAGAAGTCATAAATGGTTTGTACTTGTCCCTTTGGAGGGAATACCCACATTGATGAGCTCACAGTTACATTGAAATCCAAATCAAGTTCCAAGAGAATCCTGAAACCATAAGTTATCAACCTAGAACTGAGAAGGACCTCAAAAGTCATATGTCAAACTTTTATTATACCTATGAGAAAATTGATGTCCAAGGAAGCTAAATTTTTTGCCCAAAGTCACATAGGTCATACATGGTCAGAGGCAGGATTTGAACCATTGACTCCCAGGTCAATGATTGTTCCATTATTATTATAAGAGATGCTTTATAAAGAATTTTTTAAATTTAATTCTATTTCTTCATCAGAATCATTTCACAAATGATCCAGAATAACATGGCTGCTTGTAAGGATAGAAAGGTATAAGAAGATACCATATATTTAATATTGGATTAGTTGTTGGAAAAAGTGAGAGAATAGTAGCTTTATGGAAGAACATCATTCACAATACAGTGAACTTGTAGTATAATTGCATTTCGGTACTTCAAGGATCCATGATTTTTATTGGTTTGAGTATTCACTTTTCTCACTTAGGTTTCAGTCTAAACTTAGTAATTTTTTTTTGCTAGTTGCTTCTGAAAAAAAAAAGTCACCTTCTAGCCAGCTTGCTGTTGATAAGGCTCTCCAAATTTTAATTGTTAAATCTAAAAGTATTCAAGATAAAGGCATTAAAATAAGATGCCCACACACTTTATGAGAAATCATGCTGGCATAATGTATCCATGCCCTTTGGTAGACTTTCACCATCATGTAAATGATATTGCATCTATCAAAAACAAATGTAGGCTATCTCAGGTTTGGAATGGTTTGGATTTTATATACATATCCATAAGCATAAACAAGATGGGAGATTATAGGAAATGTAGAGAGAGCCGAAAAGTGGGTTTCTGAAGTGATTTACTCAATTAAGCATTCATTCTATTAATTTCATACTAATGTCAATTTAAAGATCCTGCCTTACTTCATTGGTAACTTCTGAGAAAATATTCCTATAATATAAGCCCAGCTGACATGTACAGATCAGAACCAAAGGAAGAATACAGCAAGTATATATGTTTAAGACCAGTCAGGGTCATGACTAGATGACCCAATGATTTTCTTGGATCATAAGAGATTAAGGAAAAAAAGTCAACTTTCCTCTATGGACCATGATTTCTGATTTGTCTGTCTATTCTTTCTACTTTGACCTGTTTAAGTTTATTTTAATAAAAATGTATTTTTCAAGAAATGATTTATGTTACAGTTCACTCTTTGGATGGGGGTGTATTTGTGCCATGTGACAAGGAGGTTGCCATGGTAATTTCTCATTATTGTTGAATAGAAAAATAATTACTCTGGCAAAATCCCACGTAACCTGTCAGTGCATAAGTTAAAGATGCCTAGGGGCAGCCTTGACTCCAGGATCCTTTTTTGAGGGGGAAACACATAGTGTCCTTATGAGGGAAGAAATTGGGAGGGGAGGAAAATGCTTTTGTGGATTTTTAATATAATTAAGATTCTCTTCCTCTATTTGACTGGCACCATTCTTTTGAAAGGCTTTGCAATTGGGCTGTCAATGGGCCTAGGTTCACCTGTGAGGAGGAACAAAAAGATTTAATCATAGGACTGCATATAGGACTTTCATTGAATGCGTACATTCCAGAGGTCTTTTTGTCTAATGAAAATATATGGGAATTGTTGCATCCACCTCCCTTGCCTTTGTTCAGACCCATTTAATTTCATTTATATTTACCTGGAGGTTGCTTTTTGCAATTGTTCTTTTTCAACCCTTTCCTGCCTAAACCTTGGGGAAAAGTGTACAATTATTACTTATTAACATTCAATGAATTCATTGAATGTCAAAAAGCTAACTACATCTGCATCTTATCTTCTTAAAGATGCTAAGCTTCATGAGGACAGGGACCAAACTTTATTTCTTATCTTAAAATTGCACCTTCCCCATTACCTAGCATCATACTTTTTGTGCTTTAAGTATTTGTTCAATAAATAGATGGGAGGATGGATTTGTACATATATACATATACATATATGTGTGTGTATGTGTTTGTTTGTTACCTACCAAGCCACTATAAAAATTCAACAATAGTTTTCTCTTTTCTTCTTTGAAAATATGTATAGACTAGATATGTATCTTATATCAATTTAGATCCATTTGCTTATTTTTTTAAGTCACAAGGTATTGTTATATTCTTTGAGTCATCTTACAATGCAATAAAAAGGCCTATGACATTTTCCCCTCCCGTGGGCTACCTTTTGTTAATCTCTAATCATAGCATTTAATTGCTAAAAAGGAACTTAGTCTAACCTCTTCATTTTAGAAATTAGAATCTCGTTGCTCAGAATGGTCAAGAGACTTGCCCTTGGTCACACAACTATTGGCAGCATTTAGAACTGAAATCTAAATCCTCCAACTCTCTGATTAGTGTTCTTCCTCATACAATGTAATGCCTCCCACAAAAGCAACAAATTACAGTTATTTTAATTGTAGTTATTATGGTACTAAAATATTAAGTTCATATATTTCCACACCCTTCACATAGAGAAGAGGAAGATGAGCCCAGGAAAAATTAAATGACTTATCTAAGGCCCTAGAGGTATAAAGAGACAAGATTCAAAGTCAGGATTAGGAAGGAAGGATCATCTCTCTTCTCCTCTCTTCTGTCTTTGTCTCTCCTTGTGATAGGTGCTCCTTTTCTCCTTCCCTCCCTTCATTCCTCCCTTCCTCTGTTCCTTCCTCCCTTCCTTCCTTCCTCACTTCCTCTTTCTCTCTTTTCATCATCTGTAAAATGAGGAGACTGGATTAAGCGATCTCTTAAGATCCTTTTAGCTGTGACATAGATTTGAACATCTATGATTTCTCAAGTTTAAATGGCCAAAATTGAACTTCCATCATTCTGTTGATGGCACTATTCCTTCCAGGCACCCAAACTCAAAATTTAAAGCTATATTTACATTTTTCCTCCTTCTCTTATCCTCCAACATCCAATTTCCTGTCAAATCCTTTTGATTCTACCCTTACAATATTTATTGCATTTCTAATTCTCCTCTCACTACAAGTGCCCTAATTCAGATCTTCAATTACTTCTCACTTAGGCAATTGTGATAGCCTTCTAAGTTATCTCTTTGCCTCCTGTCTATGTCTTCTTCAGTCCTTCAGTCTACCTCTCACATTGCTGCCAGAGAAAATCTGATATATACACATACATACACACACATACCTCAATAGGTAACCACTGAAGAGTCTGGAATAGAAGAGTTACATATACATGCAAATATACTTATATATGTATATACCTATGTATATATACACATACCTAGAATTCAACATTCAAAGTCTCCTAATATTCTAGGCCATCTATAATCCGATTCTGATCTGTCTCTTAAACTTTTTTTGGTGCTATTCCTCATTATATATTCTTTATTCTATATAAACTATCTGTTCCCTTGCTCTATCCTGACTTTCCTCCCTCTCTACCTTTTATCAGGCCATTCCCTATGGGTAGATGTCTCTCTATCCCCATCTGTAGTTTCTCCTTTCCTTTAGGAACTAGCCCAGGTGCTACTTTCATGGAATCTTTCTTGATGAACCCCAGTCAAAGTGCTCCTACCATCTGAAAATTTCTGCTTCCTTTGTCTGGTCTTTTTCTTTTTTATAGTATCCCTTTATACTTTCCTGCACGTCATAATTATTTGCCTACATCTCTCTCAATCTCCACCCCCCCACTAGACTACAAGCTCCTTTAAAATCAGAGTCCACATTGTATCTTTTTTCTGAACACCAACAACTAACATAGTGCCCAATACACACACAATAGGCAATTAATAAGTGCTTGTTTAATTTTTTTCTAAGCACTAATACTGACTGGAGTCCACTGAAGGATTTAGAAATAAGTCATGGCATCTGTTCTAGAGAGGTCTTGTAAAACATTCATCTACAAATGCTAAAAAATATCAACATCACAATTTGTTTAGAATAGGAATCTGTGGATAGATTTCAGGGGATCAATGGACTTGGACAGGAAAAAAATACATCTTTATTTCAACATAATTGAGGCCTTTGTAATCCTGTATATTCTCTTTTATGCATTTAAAACTAGAATACTGACAAGGGATACATAGATTTCATTTTGCCAAAAAAGATTCATGATACACACATAATAGCAAACAAGTTTAAGAACCCTGCATCAAAAGAATAAAAAAGGACTTCTCCCCATCCCCAAATAACTAAATAGATTGGTAACATTTTGTTTCAGTAAGCAAATGACATCAAGAAAGCATTTTAAATTATTTTCTGACTATCAAACCCTTCTCTACATTTTTGGCAATCCATTGAGCTATCCATGATCAGAGAGAAGAAAAATGGATCCTAAAACAGTTGTAGTAGTAGAGAGCTGTTCTACTTTGAACCTTTTCTAAATGCAATCTCTCATTAGTAGATGATAACATGGTTGTGTCTCTGGCTTCTCCACCTACCAACTATAGCAGTATATGCTTGGGTCCGTAACTATGACCATTCTTCACTGTCAAGATGCTTCCAAGAAATATTTATGCATTTTCAGGATGTGAGCAAAATTGTGTAGCTCTAAAGGAGAGATGTCCCAATGGTCAATTGTGATGTGATCTTCATACTAATTCCCACCATTGTTCTTTTATCTGTGGTTTGCATGGATCCCCAGCAAAAGAGGGAAATCTGAGCAGAGGTCTGGATTGAGCTCTCATTGACTTGTTAGCTAGGTAGCACATTAGGCTACCTACCTAGTGTTGGTCTTGGAGTAAGGGAGAGCTGAATTTAAATCCTGTCTCAGACAAGATTATTAGTAGTCTGACCTGGGCAAGTCATTTTAACCTCTTTCAGTCTCCATTTGCTTCCCTCTGAAATCTGGAGGTTGGACTTGATTAACTCTAAGGACTCTTTCAGCTCTGCTTTTCTGCCCTCTGATTCTATGACATTCTCTCTTCAGTTCTTTCTCCTCTGCCTTTCCACACATTGACAATTGTATGACTTCGTAAAAGCCATGGGTTGCTTTTCAGCAAAGAATGCCCAATCTCTCTTCTCAAAGCTTCGTTTCTGCCACCATCACTGTTGCTTCTCATTGATTCTATCCATTTAACCCGTCTTAGTAATGGCAGGGATGATTGACAATTTCATGATTCTTTCATTTCTCGAATCAACTGTTAATTGAGGTTAGCAAAAAGAAAAAAAAAACAGCCCAATATTGAGTGGTATGAACTTGGACAGATTTGGGGAGATAGTGGAGGATGGAAGATCCTGGCATGCTTTGGTCCATGGGGTCACATAGACTTGGACAAGCCTGAGAGATAAAACAAACAACAGCAACGTGAATGGCAGTGCTCTGCAGCATCTCCGGAGAATTCTGTTCTCATTTTGATTTCTCTAGTCACTGACTCTTGCTAGTAACAGGAGTAGTTTTGCTCTTTGTGTAGGCACTGCCATCTCCTGTTCTCAAGGCAGATGGGCTTGAAGATGGAGAAAGCTGATTATTTGATCATCTGCATCTCTCATGTATCTAGACACTCAAGCACTGAGCTCCTACTACACTGGGCTGTTTGATTTGTTGCCAAAAGATTGTTTACTTGGTCCAACTGAGGTTTTTTTTTATCTCATTTCAGCTCTCTAGCATCTTTATTATGCAAATTAGTCATACAAAACAACTTTACTGATCCCAGGAACAGTAATAAATATACAAGTAGAAACAAGGGATATTCAAAGAGAGAACCATTGTTGAGAAGAACCACACGGTGGGGGTGGGTATTGAAAAGATGAAAAGGAAATACTTGAGTTCAGTTGGAATTGTTTCTTTCTCATGTGTAAGTAACTGTGTAGGTAACTGATTTTTAATAGAGAAATATTGTCCTTTGAAGGAATAATTGTTGCATCATACACAGATAGACTGTAGAGAAACAATGTGTTTTAATGGAAAGAAGCCGTAGTTGGGAGAGCCTAGGTTCAAATCCTGTCTCCTGAGACTTTGAGCTGAGACCTTAAGCAAGTTATTTAACTTCTCTGAGTATCAGTTTCCCAAACTATACAATAGGGATAATAGTACCTACCTGAATATTATGAGGATTAAATTTGACAATTTTTCTCATTTTATTCTCAGAACAAATGAATGAATTAAGTATTTTTAAATACTTTGTGCAAAACACTGTGCTAATCTCTGGGGATATAAATTTTAAAAAGTAAGGCTCTGTTTTCAAGGAGTTCACATTTTGATGGTTGTGTATGAGGGAAGATAATACAGATATCTCTTGCCCATCACAGGAGTTAGGGGATCAATGCCCCAGCACAATTTTTGGCTCTCCTTTCATACTAGAGAAGTATGAATTTTTTTCCTTTTTCTTTCATGGGGTGTTTGCATTACCTTATTGTAAAATTATATATAACAGTACATATGTTTTTGTGTTTATAAGTTACTAAACTTTTTAAGATATCTCTACATTTTTAGCCATGTGTATTGTCTGTTAGCTTGGGTATTCTTTTCTTTAACTTTTTTGCATATTTTAACTTTAAAAAAGAAATCATGTATACTTGTGGCATTAAAAGTTAACATATGTTGATATTATACAATACTATACTTATATTTTATGCATTTCTGAGTTCTGAAACTTTGTGTCATCTGCTGGCCTTTGGCTGTTTTGCTGGCTTTCTCAAAACTTCCGTCCATATTCCCATTTAATTCCTTATGTCAGCTCACAATATAGTAAAACAATGATGGAATAAGTCACAATGTGGAAGGATACCTGTATATGTGGAACTTGATAGAAGCAAATCAGAAGGAAAGATCCCATAGTCCTTAGGATGCAATGACAAAGATGATGGTAATGTGCCATCTTTAATATCATTTCCACTCATAAAGACATACCAGTTTCTGATGCTGAACCATTTTGACAATGCCAAAACTTTGGGAACAAGAATGTTCTTTTCTGAATCTTTAATAAATCTGGCTATCATACCTGCAGTAGCCTCCAGACCAGAGCTTGAAAGGGGTTTGCTTTGAAGGATGATGGCTGCTGACACTAGACTGGAATCCTTGCTCTATCCAGGGTTCTTTGGCTCATCAGGGTTTTTTTGGTCTGTTAAGAAGTCTTTATTGGGGTGTGAAGACGAAATGGTGATCAAGATGGTAGTAGTTTGATTTGACTTACTACTGACTTTTCTGCCTCTTATCTCTCTCTCAAGGTGCCCTATTCTTTCAGCTAGGCTGGCTTACCTTGTCCTCTGGGTGGTAGATGGTCAAGATGTTTGGCCCCTTCTCCATAGAAGCTACATTCCCTGCTTAATAGCTATGAGGGCTTGATTAGAAGCAGCATTGATAGGTGTTGGAGTACTGCAACTTCCAGGGTTCTTTTGTCTTTCTACCTGTTGGTAGCAATTGATCAAAAGTTGTTGTTGGTAGGTAAGTTCTATATTATTTTCCCCATTTTACAGATGAGAATACACAGGCCATAAAATATTTGCATTAGGAGTGACTTACTTATTCACTAGTCTGACCCCTTTATATGGGAAAATTGGACTTCTTGCATTTATTAATTGACAACTTAGTATGCTCTGTTAGTTTCTAGGTATATGGAAGGACAGTAATTATGACACAGTGCCTGCTCTGAGGAATATCGTCTAGTACAACCTCCTCATTTTGTATTTAACCACCAGGTGGCATTGCTAACCACTAACCTGACCCTGTTCAGAAACTGATTAAATTCTATGACTACCCTGCCAATTATACATTCCACCCCACTGAGTACAAACACTGAAAAAGTGCTAAGAATTCTATGGCTCTTAGCTCCATCTCTCCTCCTGAGTTGTTGCCCTGTCAGCAAGCTTCAGCAAGCCTAAAAGGTGTGATTAGTATGATCTGACAAAATCAAAATTCATTCTCAGCTCTTGCAAGTTGGTAACCTGTCTTTTTCCTGAACTTGTTATAGCTCCCTAGTACCTTTGTATATTAGAGTCAACCTCACAGAAAAAGTCAAAGTATATTTAACCATATACCATATTTTACTCTTTGCACAGAATCAATGTCAAAAATAAAATGAAACTATATCAAAATAAACATTAAAAATATATACCACTTCAGAGCTATCCCTGGAACCTAAATTTGGCCAAGCTGTGGTGAGAAAAAATAACTAAAGGATAAAAGATTTCTACATAAATGAAATAATTGAGGCCCTTAGAGTTGAAATCATTTGCCTAAAGTCACATTCACACTTGAAACCTAGACTAAAAACTTATAAATAAATGAAATCACCTGGTATAGTGAAAAAATACTAAATTGAAGTTAGAAGACCCAATGGGTGTCCTTGTATTACTCACTTCCCCTTCTGGCCCCCAATTTCTTCATGTTTAAAATGAAAAAGAGGGTGAAACTAGATGAGCTCCATATTCTTTCTAACCTTCATTGGATTCTCAATTGAGAGATGGCATAGCCTAATGGATAGAGAGTGAACTCACAGTCAGGAAGACCTGGGTTCAAATCCCACCCCAGACATTGTATAACTCCTAATCAGCCCATTTTTCTGAACTGGAGAAAATAAACTTGAGCTCACAGGTTTGTTGTGAGGAGCAAATGATCCAAAGAAAGTAACATAAACATTTTGGAATCCTTAAGAAATTAGAAAAAAGTGGGTTTTTCACCATAAGATAAAACATGTTTAAACCTATTATGCACAGCATTCAGTGCCCTCTATACTCTGCCTTTGTAGCCTCATCTCATAAACATCTCCTCACTGACTTTACTTTTTTCCCTAACTCTGTGCAAGCACATGCCCATTTCTCATACCTAGGATGCACCTATTTCTCACCTCCACATCTCGGAATCCTTTTCTAACCTCAGGACACAACTTCAGTATCACCACTTCAATGAGGCTTTCTCTGAGTCTTGAGCATCCTGGGTTACTTCTCATTTTTCTTTATACTATATTCATTTGTGTACTTGTTACCTTCCTCTAGTAATTATAAACTCCTTTAGGATTGTAGGGACTGAACTGTTCCATTTTAGGTTTTTGTTCCGTCTAGTGCCTCCCACCCAATACCATACTCATAATGGAGGCCCTTAATATTTGCTGAACTGTTTTTACTTTGAACAATCCTATATTTGCCTTCACAATAATAAGCCAGACAATCAACCTAAAAATGATGGCAGTGGTAACCAAGTCTTGGTCAAAAGATGGAATATTATCAACAAATGGGTTTTTTATTTTTCTGGACTTCTTGAGTGAATCTTGAGTCCTTTAATTTTGTTGAGGCTATTCCCATTGATGCCAGAAAAAAAAAAGAATTTGTGAATTATAGTTTTTTTTCCCTTGAAGTGTGTTCAGTAGATAAGGACTGAAGTCAATTTGTTGGGTCATGGCAGCTAATTTTTGCAAACCTTTCCCTCTCCTGAACTTTCCTGTTAACATCTAGGGTACACCCTCCTCTAAGGCCCTCAAATTTTCTACCTTAGCCTCATCTTTGATTCATCATTCTTACCTACATAGTCAATACATATCCCAATATTGTTATTTCTACCTTCACAATGACACTTGATTTATCTACTCACACAGCCACCACCCTTAGATGGCTTTCACCGTCTCTTACCTGGATTATTATTACAATAGCCTTGTAATTGGTCTCTTGGCTTCTTATTTCTCTTTATTCCATCCATCTTCCACTCATTTACCAACGTGCTTTTCCTAAAATACCATCTCCTTATTCATTACATTCCAGTGGCTTTCTATTACACTAGGATCAAATATAAAGTCATCTCTTTAACATTAAATGTTATTCACAATCTGACCTCTTCCTACCTTTCCCACCTTTTTATTTTGCTCGTTTCATTACAATCTGTGATCTAATCACTCTGACCTAATCCTAAGTCCTCTCACACATTATTTTTCAAATAATACCAGATCACATTTATATAGAACTTAACAGTTTGTAAAGCACTTTCTTCATGTTAGTTCTCAGAGGTGTAGGTTTTACCATTCCCATTTTACAGACCCCAGAACAGGACCTCTGAGAGTTTGTGACTTGCCTAATATCATACAACTGGAAACAAAAATCTTCTGACCACAAATCAAGTGTTTTTTTTTTCATTAAGGAGGCAAGTATTTATTAAGTTTTTACCATGTGCCAGACATTGTATTACATTCTGTGTAACAAAGACAAGAATAGTCCTTGCCCACAAGGAGCTTGTGTTCTCTTGGAGTTGGTGAATGTGCTTATATATATACAAAATGCAATAGATTGAAAATGAATTTGGTGGGAGACAGAAGAGGTGTCTACAATTACAGGCATCAGGACAAATCTCTTGAGATGAGTATTGATAGGAGCTAAAAATTCAGAGAGGGAGAGAGAGAGAGAGAGAGAGAGAGAGAGAGAGAGAGAGAGAGAGAGAGAGAGAGAGAGAGAGAGAGAGAGAGAGAGATGGAGGGAGAGAGGGAAGGGAGAGAGGGAAGGGAGGAAGTATAAGTATGAGATGTAGAGACCTGGGAGACCACAGGACAATCTATAAATGGGACAGCTATTTTTCTGGATGGGTTGTTTGTTGTTTGTTAGTCCGGGACTACTTTCAGTCTGATATAAGGCTATTTGGAAAGAAAAGGGTAGTTTGTATACAGATCCCATCATCTTTCCTGGGTGGTTTTGTTTTCAACATATTTCTTTAGGGAAATAGCTGTACTAATTGAAAAATTGCCAAAGAAAAAAGTTTCTGTTTGTCCGAGTTTGTTCTGTTTTCTGAAGAAGTTGATGACTGCATAAATCTTTGGTGGCCTTTTTTTATTGTTCTTTCCTGGGCTCAAGACTCATTCCTGAGGCTTGCCAGGAATAGCAGCTTTATGCTGCCATAAGAACAACATGTTAATAGGGAAAATAGAGACCTATCGTTCTCACAAGTGGTCCTGAGAAATGGAGGCTGTTATCCAGAGAGCACCCCTCCCTTGGATAATTCTTCTTTAAAACACAAATTCCTGTAGCACTGGAATCTGTGGAAGATCTAACCCTCAGCATATGGCCCCAAAGCAAGCTCTCTCAGGGAATGAGTCCAATGTGGTTCTCAAGAATTTGAGGAAATGGGGTCTGCTGTTTGGATGAAGGAGTGGTGTTGAATGGTTCCTTAAGCCATTAGATTCCTTCACAACATTGCTGGCTCCCTCTCATAGGATAGCTCATATGTCTCTATGTGGACATGCAATTGCTTATAGGCAGTGTGTAGTTAGACAGAACTCAATACATTTTCTGAATAACTAAATGAAAATCTAGTAATAATAGTAGTAGTAGTAGTAGTACTAGTACCAGTAGTACTAGTACTAGTAGTAGTACTAGTAATAGTAGTAACATTTGTATAGTGCCTACTCTGTGCCAAGCATTTTACAAATATTATCTCATTTGGTCCTCACAACAACACTTGGAAAGTAGGCACCATTATTTTTCCTATTTCACAGTTGAAGAAACTGAGGCAAACCAGAAGTAGTGACTTTTCCAGGGTTACGCAGGTAGCAAGTACCTGAGATAGGATTTGAGCTCAGGTCTTCCTGACTCCAGGTCTAGAACTCTAACCACTTCACCTTCTAGATTCCACCTTTAATCTAGCTGCTTTGTTGTTGTTGTTCTTCTTCTTTAGTCATGTCCAAATCTTCATGACACATTTGGGATTTTCTTGACAAAGATATTAGATTTTCTTGCCATTTCTTTCTCCAACTCACTTAAAGATAAGTAAAGATAAACTGAGGCAAAAAGGGTAAAGTGGCTTGCCCAGGGTCACACAGTAAATAAAGGTCTAAAGCCAGATTTGAACTCAGGAAGAAGAGTCTTCCTGACTCCAAGTCTAGTACTCTATTTTGTATGTCATCCAGCTGCCTCAATCTAGCTGCTGCCCATCCCCAAACAAGCCTCCTTTCTGTGAGTGCCCAAGATTCCACTGAAATATCCTATTTTCAACAAACACGTGGCAGTAACTAATCAATATAATTTGCTATCAGTCTACTCTTTTCTGTGTGTGAAGTCATGAAAATATTAAAGTTGCAAGTTACATATATAATCATATGTGTGATTATATGCAACCTGTGTCTTTCCTAGGTACATTTTATCTTTAATCCCATAGGCAGCCACTGAGTACCTGATCTGTGCAAGTTTAGGCTATGCTTGGGCAACTCACAAAAGAATAAGACAGTCCCAGTTGCTATGGAGCTGGTAGGGGAGACAAAACACTTATACAAGGAACTACAACATAAGGGAAAATGTGAAAAATCAATAAAAAGGGTAAAGGAAGGGAATAAGCATTTATTAAGTTCCTACTGTGTGCCAGCACCTCATTAAATACTATAAGTTATTGTCTCATTTGATCATTACTACAAGCCTGGGAAGTAGGTGCAATTTTTATACTCATTTAATATTTGAGGAAACTGAGGCAGAGGTTATGTGACCAACCCAGGGTTACCCAGCTAGTAAGTGTCTGAGACCAGATTTGAACTCAATTCCTCCTGACGCCAGACCCAAACCTCATACCATCTAGCTGCCTCAAATACGAAAAAAATATAGGTGAGTCGATGCTGAAAAAGACCACATTTTTAGATAGGGGAATAGTTCCTCACAGTCAGAAAGACCTGGGAAAATTTCAATAAGAGGCTAAACTCATAGATGTCTGCATATATATAATTAAATAACTTATTAAAAACACTAGCCAGGGGGACATTTTAAAGATTCCCCTCTCCAAAATAGATTTTCAAAATAGCAAAGAGAAAAAAATATATATTAATAGGTTTCTGTATGAAATATAAATGCTTTGTGTTAAAAGTCAGTTAAGAAGTTACTGTGTCTGTAATAAGTATGTTAGATGCTCACAAATATATCTTCAATAATTCATTTTCTTTCAATTTGTATTAACTAGCTTATAGAGTTAGAAATGAATCTTGACTTGAGATAATTAATTTGAAGAGTGACCAAATGCATGACCTCACCTTCAAAAATACCCATGTGTCCCTGCCAACTTAATAAATTATTGGGAGACTGGGATTTCTTTCTTCTTTTTGAGAAGTTTTCTTTTTTGAGGTCTAACTTGCTAAATCCATGATCACTCTCTTTCCAGGATAGTGACAACCTCTGGTGGGATGCCTTCGCAACAGAGTTTTTTGAAGATGATGCCACATTAACCCTTTCATTTTGCTTGGAAGATGGACCAAAGCGATACAGTAAGAAAGAAGTTTCTGATTTCTAATATTGTCCCTTTTGTTTCACTAATTCTCTTTCCTATAAGAAAAACTACAGCGGGTTTTGAAAGAGCCAGACAGTGCTGATATCTGACAATAATGCCTCCACTTGTAACAATGTGCTGCATTCCCATCAAGATTTTGTAAGAGGAAATGGGGCTCCAACCCTGTCTTGAGAAATTTTTTTAGAGGTTTAGGGTGTTTGGGCATTTCTACATTTGAAGAGCCAGTAAAAATACAGACATGAGCAACCTATGATAAGTTAAAACTCCATCAGGATTGTTTCTATCCATCCTTTTGCAGCGATCCTGCCTATTCTTGACAGCTCAGACTTTGTACCCAGGACTCTGAATCAGAAGAACTTCTTTTTTGTGCGTTCTTTATGTTTGTTTCTGGTCTTAAAAGTGACTGATTGACTCTGTATCACTCACATGCTTCTAATTCCATTTTATCAATTGTCTCAGGTATTTATTTGACAAATGTTATCTTTTTTCTGGGGGAGAAAAAAAACAAAGCCACTTTGAACATGCATTTTTGGATTAGTGTTGACAGAATTATAGCTTCTTGCTTTTCGAGCAAGTGATAACTCGGTAAAGATCCCCAAATTACAGCCCGGAGCCCCGTGGGTAACAGCTGATCTGTCCTGATTAGGTTGAGTCAACTTGTCAGACATCAGATTTGCTAGTTGTGTTATCAGTCTGGAAGGCAAAGATACATCAGCACCAAAGCAATTAATGTCCAGTTAGATCAGAGGGAGTTGTGTTTCCAGAAAACAGTACTACATATGAAAGAATTTGTCAAAGGGTAAAACACCCATTCTGTCACAAACAGAGTGATAATGGCTGAGCTCTCTCTGTTGTGAATGGGGCAGGATCAGCTTCGTATCATTTGGTAATTCACAGTAAAGCTGCTGATAAACATGATGGAGAGATCAAATTACAGTCAAGTGCATTGTAAAGCAACTAGTGAAGGAGGGTTCTTTTTGGGGTGACCTTTATACAATCGAATGCTCTGGCACATTAATCTTGGTAGCCATCTGAGCCATCAAGATAAATTTCACTTCACCATACTATTAATTGTGGGGTTTTGTTTTTCTCTGTTTTTGTTCAGGTCTGTCATTTTACTTATATAGAGAATATTCCATGTGTGCTGGTGTAGACCACCTACTTTTTTGGTATTTGCAAGTTTAAAAAGCTATTTAGGGCCAAGAAGGTTCAGTGGCTTGCCTGTTGTCATCTAGTGATTCCAAGGCTGGCTCCCCTAACAAAAACATCAATGATGGGGACAATTTAAAAAAATAATTATTGTGGGAAGTTAGGTGGCTCAGTGGGTTGAAAATCAGTCCTAGAGACGAGAGATCCTGAGTTCAAATCTAGCTCAGACTCTTTCTAGCTGTGTGACCCTGGGCAAGTCACTTAACCCCCATTGTCTAGCCCTTACCACTCAGTGTTCTGCCTTGGAACCAATGGACGGTATTGATTCTAAGGCAGAAGATAAAGGTTAAAAAAATCCATTATTTAATGCCTTATATCTATATGGTTGCTAGGTGATCCAGTGGATAGAGAGCCAGGCATAGAGTCAGGAGGACTTTTCCTGAGTTCAAATCCAGCTGAGACACTTACTAGCTGTAAAACCCTGGGTAAGCCACATAACCCCATTTGCCTTAGTTTCCTCTTCTGGAAAATGAGCCAGAAAAAGGAAATAGCAAAACACTCCAGTATTTTTGCCAAGAAAACCCCAAATGGGGTCATGAAGTCAGACACAACTAAGACAACTGAGTAACAACACATTTATATTGCACTATATAGTTTCTAAAATACTTTTCATATAATTTCTTATCTGATTCAGCATTCCAGTGAAGAAGGTATTATCCCCATTCTCCAGATAAAGAAAACAGAGATCAGGAAGGTCAAGAGACTTGCCTGATATTACACAACTAGTAAACACCTAAGTAGAGTAAAAGATCAAGTGTAGAATTATCATCCAAATTGAGGATAGAGAACTGGCCTCAAAATGGGGAAGACTTGGGTGCAAATACTGCCTCTGATAGATATTGGTTATGTGCCTCCAGGACTGTTACAGCTTCTAAATGTTCCATGTGGCCCTCTAAGATGCTAAGTTACAGAGAAATTACCAAAACTATATTGATAGAACATCATGAAAGAAATCCTAAATTCAATCACTATCTTTATCAAGAGCTGAATTATTTCAGAACGTTGCCATTGTGGTACTTTAGAGGCTAGGCTGTAGCTTTTATGTTTAATTGGACAATTCTTACCTTTTTTTGTATTCTGGACCCCTTTCGCAGTTTGGTGAAGCCTACAGACTACTTCCCAGAATTATGTTTTTAAGTAATTGATGGAAATGCTAGATATCAGTGAGAGCTTAGTGAAAATCCAAATTCATGGACCCCATCCTGCTGAAATCTAGCCATGGACCTCCATGGTGTTCCACTCAAGAACCTTTAATTTAGACATCTGTTCCATTGTTGTTTTAGAAGTGTTTCAGTTAAGCTCTGAGTATGAGAAAGACAGACAAAGGTAGATTATAGTTGTCCTTGGTGTAATTCCGTTAAAGCCCTGGCCATGCCCACTGGTCAGGACACAATTATTGGAGCCCTTTCTACTGGGTCATGGACTACAGAATGAACCCTGGAGAAAGCTCACTAGAGAAGACATATATTCCTATCTCCAGAAGCCCATAAGCCCCTTCAGGTGAGTGAGGTTGGATGAACAATGATCTCACAAGTCTCAGTTTTAGGTGAAGTCTCCAGGAGATGAATGAGTCCTGCAGTCTTAGCAATTACTCTACCCTAAAAAGGCTGCCTGATCAATGGTGAATAATTTCGAACTAAGCAATAATCCATCTTTTGAGATTTCTTCCAAGGCATAGACAGGGCTAACTTTGAGTTATCTTTGTTTATGCTTCTCTGCTTTGTTAGAGAATCCATTGAGGTCTGCATAACAATGGAGAATTATGGCAGAAAACATCATAATAAACCAAATTCTTCTCTTCTCCCTGCTCTCTCTCTCTCTCTCTCTCTCTCTCTCTCTCTCTCTCTCTCTCTCTCTCTCTCTCTCTCTCTCTCTCT
>NC_058135.1:202367102-202390894 GCF_016433145.1 Gracilinanus agilis
CTCTCTCTCTCTCTCTCTCTCTCTCTCTCTCTCTCTCTCTCTCTCTCTCCTCCTCCACATCCTTCAGTTTGAGGATAAAACATGTTCTCAGACTGTTTAAGATCCTATATCCTTGTTAAAAAGTCAATTCTAGACTATCATCCATTGTTGCCCAGGTTTCTTTGTTTCTCGGAGCCAAAATATTTCCAGAACAGAGGAGAGAAACAAGAATGATTGACAGCCCGTAGCTGAGCCTCTTCAGCTGCTGGGCTGACAGCCTGGTGACGTGCACACTGGGCTGATGTGGTGGGGAGTGACAGCTGATTGACAGCCCCAGACTGTGGAGACAGAAAAGATGAAGCATGCTCAGTAAGAAGAACGTGCAGGGTTTATGCAACACTGCAGAGCAGGAACATTAACCCATTCCAAATCCAATGCCACTATAGAAATGGTAAAAGAGCCAGCTGCCTGTCACTGGCCTGGAAAGGGAAGCTTGTCTCCCTTGTCTGCTAATTAGCTGAGAGCTTTGTATTTATGAAGGAAAATAGTTGTGGCAAGGAAAATAAGGAACCATTATTATATTTGTAAGTATAACAAATGACCCAAATTATATTGCTGCTAGGCAGTAATGAATGCTCCAGATGAGGTTTATTTCGACTCTACCAGAAAAGGTTTGACTTGTGACTTTGGGCATTCAGGTTACCAAATGTCACTTCCGTAAAACTAGAAACTCTGAACAATTGTGGGTTTATCAGAAACTGAGATAAATTGATCCATCTATCCTGAGGGGAATGTCCAGTGAGCTCTCATTAATTTCTGGCATAACTTTGAATAATTCCCTATGTAATTGTATGATCTGTTCTTTAAAAAATAAAATTACCCGGGTACAGTGATTGAGGTAATGATTACATCTCAGAGGATTATTGCTGCTTTCCTTCACAGAGCTCACACATACTGATTTTGCACTTATCCCTACCCCTAATCAACAGTTTTTCCTCCCCCTATCCTTCCGTCCTCGCTCACCCCCAAAAGGATAAGGAAGTAGAGGAAGAAGGAAAAAGGTTCAGTAACTCCTCACTCCCACATATACATACACTTATTTCCTTGACACAAATTCAGTCCTTTCTCCCTCAAAAGCTGATGATGTGACTGACTGACTTCTGTGTCTGTCTACATAACTCTCCTGTGTGACTAGTCTTACTCTGCCCAAATCTGGAATGCCCTTCAGATGTCATCCAGTCCTGTCTCTTTATGATTAAGAGAGGAAGTTGAGGTCCCTTAGATGATAAAGTGACTTGAACCTTCCTATATGTGTTATCTCCCTCTATTGGAATGTGAGGTCCTTCAGAACAAGCTCTCGTATTCTTTTCTCTGTATCATCTGCACTTAACCCAATGCTTGGCACCATAGTAAGCACTTAATGAGAGCTCTTCTGTTCATTCATCTTTTGTTGACTAAAGTTTCAATGGTAGTAGGCAGCAATGCCAAGATTCAAATCCAGGCTCTCTGGCTTCCAAGTCTGGGGCTCTTTTCTGCTATAATATGTTCCCTCTCTTAACTGTGTTAAAGTCATATTTCCATTGCCTAAGGTTGCCATTTGATCTAGGGAGGCCATCTTCCCTTTGATTCAGAAAATAATATATTTTGGCAAGAAAACTGAGAATGAGGAGAGGACCTAACTCAGGCCCATCTCCATCTGTATCAAAGCAGGTAGACCCATATAACTCCAGTACCAGAGAAGAATTAGAAATGATCTATCCCTGCCTCCTACTTTTAGAGAAGTTCAGAATAATGAAGTGAGTTATCAAAAGTCACACAGCTAATAAGTGTCAGGGTTCTGACCCACATCTCTTGATATCTAGGTAAGTGTTCTATCTTTGCTGAGCAAAAAAGGAAAAGCATGTATTCACTCATTCACACATTTCCTGTGATTTTTTTCTTATTGTTTATCTTACATTTTTTTGTGGAGAGGAATTATTTATTTTTTAAGTAAGTTTTTATTGCCATCTTCTTTTTCTTACAGCAACATAGTTATCCCCATTATCCTTCCCCTCCACCTCCCAGAGGATCATCCCCTAGAACAAACTGTTTATAAAGAGGGAAAAAATTAGCACAATTGGTTGATATATTGGAAAAGCACAAAAACATTTTCAATGTGTTTATTTTAAATATTTTTTTATCTTTTTTATTTTTCAATGAACAAGAATTTATTTTATCTCCTCACTCCCATTTACACAAAAGGAAATAGAGGCAAAATGGCTAAGAACATGGCTAAGACTAGTATGTTCATGCAGAGAGTCAATGGCAAGACTTCTTCCAATTATCCATTCAGTGGGTGCTTTTTATCTCATAAGAGTAGGAAATTCTTCATAGTATAAAACACTTTCTAAAGCTTAAAATGCTATATGTCAGCTATTATTTAGAATTGTTATTATTTCTTAATTATTCATAAAATGTTTTTCCTCATCCTTAAATTTAGAACACAAACATCTCAGGCATGGATTCTATATTCCACAATCATTTAATTTCCTGAAAGATCACCATAAAAGCTAGAAACAGTTTTTTGTTCCCTTCAAGGAACATAGACTATGTCAGCACCCAGAGCTCAGACTTCTTCATGCTCCTATTCTCATGTACAAGGAAACATCTGAGTCCTGATCCATTCCAGCTTTGTGGTATTGCTAGTCAATAATGCCTGTAGAAAACCACCAAGGATGCCCAACTCAGGATGGAATTGGCAGATATTTCAAATCCTAGCCCTAGTTCCTTTTTATTTTAGAAGCAAGCACTAAACAATATTGGTCTGACAGATATTATTTAGTGCTTGCTCTGTGCCTACTGCTTTGTAAAGAATGGTGGTGAGAAAGAAGCCCATGACATAGTACTAATTAGCTCAGAGCCTTCACACTTTTCTGAGTGGTAGCTATGATTGATACACTACTTTGCCGATGATACCTTTCTACCATAGCCCTCCCGGAATGCCAGCTGTGGGGGTCCCAACTATGAACATCTAATAAATAAGATAATATTTGTGAAGTGCTTAGTACAGTGCCTGGCACATAGTAAGTCCTGAATACATGCTTATTCCTTTCCTCCTTTCTCAAAGTGCCCCTCTGGTATCCATTGGGAAGCAAAAGTAGAAGGGAGAAATGGGAAAGACATTGGACAGTTGTGGCGAGAGTCTGTTCTTTAGGGGAATAGGCATTTAAATTCCTTACAGGAGAGGAGGAGTGTCTAGCAAAGTAACATTACAAAATAACAGTTAAAAAGTGACTATCATTTCCCTCCACTGCTAGTTGTTTTAAGTGGCTGACCAGCTGTGGCTAATTTTGTAACCTGCGGTGATTCTCAAATTTATCCATCATGCTTCATGAAGTCATCTACTTGCTCGGAGCTGGTTAAATTTAGGGCGGGCTTCCCTTTGCTTTTTTGAGAGAAGCCCTCCCTAAATTTAACCAATTTAACCAACTCATTTGTAATAGGTGACTCCCAGGAATTATGTTTTAGGGGGGGCTTGCTATTTTTTACCCCCTTCTAAAATATTGCCTAGAATGATAATACAGGTATGATCTAGATCAAATTGCTTGCCAGCTTCAGGAGGAAGGAGGGTAAAGAAGGAGGGAGGGAGATAATTTGGATCTTATAACTTGGGAAAACTTATATGGAAATTTGTTGTTACATGTAATCGGTAAAAATAAAGTATCTTTATAAACAAAATAAAATGAAAAACAAATAAAATATTGCCTAGAAAGAGCACTGGCAGTATCCCCAGTACCTTCATACTCATACTAACTAAAGGACCCCTCATCATTTTTCTGTAGTTGCTAAGAAGAAAATTTCATCTGCCAAAAGGCAATAAGTATAAAATAGTTTGGGGGAGCATGATATCTCTCTTGCTTCCGTTCTTTTTCTACATCCCAATTATCAAGCGTCATTAGGTATTTTGAAGAACAGCAAATCAGCATCTCTTTGGGATCCTCTTAAACATTTTATTTTTCCCCTTTATGTTTTCTTTTCCCACATCCCCCTTTCCATTAGCTCTCACAGTACCGCAGCGCTTACTAAATTCTTCAGTTTTGCTTCCTAATATGTGTTTTTATGTATTGTGTATATGGACCTATTCCCCCAAGGTAGAGAGATTGCCCAAGCCACAGAAGCCTCCGGATCTCTGGTTACTGTTTTTCTCTAACCTTTTATTGGTTCTCTTCTCACAGCTGGGTTGTTATTGTGCTTGCTATAGAGGGATTCTGAAAGCATTTTCCCCCTTTTTCTTTCTATTTTTTTTTCATGTTACATCACATGATCTTTAAAAGTCACAGGGAAAAATACAGTTTTGCTAATAAATAAAACGTGTCTCAGTACCCATTTTGCTGCCCCCATCTTCTGTTGCCTTCTTGAAAGGACCTGTACAAAAGGCATGCAAGACAACACACTAGCAAAGTAGCCTACAGATAGTGCTTTGTTAGGGAGGCCCTTCTAATTCACTCCGTAGAGAACATCTTGCTTTAGTGTTTTAGGTGTGAGGGGTAGCTAAGAGGTCAGCTAAAAGCATCGGTAGATTTATATTCAGATTTCCTTTCAGACACTTTTTGTTGGAGATGGGGATTCAGAAAGCAATGTCACTACAAAGTACAAGATTTCCATGTTTCTTTGTAAGTTTCAAGCTCGGTTGAGCTTTGTTGAGGTCAGCACCCAGCTATTTGTGTTTTCTCTCAATAATTCCCCTCCTTCCGGTATGATTGGTGACTCTTTGCACTGCAATGTGTCTCCGCATGGGCATCTGGCGTTAGCACATGCTCTAAAGGTTGGGGTCCAGCTCATATGGCACATGGCAGAGAAGCCATGCCGTTTGTGGTACACATACTAAATGTGCCTGAGGATTTCAGTTTTCCCAAGAATAGCTTCTATGATCTAACTTTGCATTTGATAGTCTAGACCATTGAGCTGGAATGGAACTTCTGGTTGAACTCTTTTATTTTATGGATGAAAATTATGAATTCGCCCATCTTTTCTAAGGATAATATAACAACAACAACAATAATAACTCATATTTATATCATTCTTTAAGACTTAAAAAGGACCTTGCAGACATTATCTTACTTGAATCTGACAATAACCCTATAACATGAGTGGAATTATTATCTCAAATTAATAGATGAGAAAATTAAGAGTAAAAAAAGCAGAGCTAATAATTATCCATAGTAGTGTTTGGAACTATTTGAAATGGGCTTTAAAAAGGAAAGGTGGTTCATTTTAAGAATAAAATATTTCTTTTTATTTATTTTTAATATTATTTGATAATATTTTAATAATTTAATAATTTTAATAATTTAATAATATTTAAGTATTAAACTTAAACCCTGAAATTGCTTGAAATGTGAGACTATGGTAGTCCCTTTCCAAAAAATTCTCAGTAACAAGGACTGGAATTTTTTAGAAGGTGTTTCCTGGGGCAGAGGGTGACACGAAAGGCCTTCTGGGTGACCCAGAACTAAGTTTCAATGATTCTACAAGTCATACTGTTCAACTACACTCTCCGTTGTATCATTGGGAATAAACCTTAGAGTACTAAACTATGATGGAAGGGAAAGGTTTGGGGTGGGTGTAAGGGATAAGTGAAAACATTTGATAGTTAAATTTTTTTTATTTGCCCTATTTATCTTGAATTTTATCAGGTTCAGAAGCCACATTACACTGAAGAGAACATACTTGTGATACTAATGGCCAAACTGAAAGTAGTAAGTAAAAAATAAGTTTGGCCAAAGCCCGTAGTAAGTATCCTAGACTGATAGATATATTGACAGAATTTTAAATGGAAGAAAATAAGTAAATAAAATTTCTTCCTCATATGTGGTTTTACTTTGATAACATAAAGAATCATAAATTGGTATGTCATGAATTGAACAGACGTTCCTTTTCCCACTTCTAATAATCATGATGCCACTACTTTATGTCTTTTGTAAATTTCTTCTTTTTTCTAAGGCATTAAGAACTTTTCACTTGAGAAACTGGATAAAGCAACCTTTATCCAGAAAAGAGAGATCTTTCCTGATACTGCTAATACATACATATATATATACATATATATATATATATATGTATATATATAATTGTCTTCTTTTGGGATATGAGCAATCACTCAATATATACCATCTATTCAATGCCTACTATGTGCCAGGCACTGTGCTAAGAGGTAGAACAAAGACGAAATAGTGCCCATCTTCAAAGAACTTATACTGCATATGTGGAGACAGATATATCAGTAAATATAGACATGACATATATTTTTAAAAACCTCAAGGTCATTGGGGACATACACTAGTAATTAGGAGAATTAAAAAAGGCTTCCTGCTTAAGTTGAGTTTTGAAAGAAATAAGAGACTCTAAAGAGGTGGAGGAAAGTAGGGAGGTCATCCCAGACCAGAGCAAAGATAGAGGGATGGGAGATGGAGTGTTATATGCAGGGAACAAGAAGGCTAAGTTGTCAAAGGCTTTAGAAGCAAACCAGAGGACTTTATATTTGTTTTTTAGGCAATAGGGAGCAACCATTGTAATCTGAAGACTACTCCCTCACAGGACTAACATAGTCAGACCTATACTTTAGGAAAAATCACCATAGAGGTTGATTGAATATTGAATTAAACTAGAAACTTGAAGCAGGGAAATTAATGAGTAGATATTACAAAAGACCTAAGGATCAAAATTTTTGTTAGGATGAAAGGTCTTACATATTTAGTTTAAGTTTAAAAAGTAGGATTTATATTTCTTTTATTTGATATCCTGGAAGCCCACTTGGGCAACCCCATTTAGAGCCCTTGATAAGTATCAGGTAAAGGAAAGGAAGCCTTTAATCTCCATCTTTGCCAAATCTTTCATGGGCTACCAACATCATTTTCTTAGCTTTTCACCATTACTACCCAGATCTCAGTTCAATTCTACTGATGCCTCAGCCCCCCAAATTCAGTATACAAGGAGGCAACTTAATAATTCCCTTGCATGGTTATGAAAATGAATCTTTGTGGAAACAGCAATTAACCACAGTAAGTAAATCAAACTCTTAAATTTTTATTTGGAGTTTATTTTTCTCTTTGTAGAGGTAGTTTGGTAACAAAGTGAATGGAGAACTGGGCTTAAAATCAGAAAGACCCAAATTCAAAATGGCCTTAGATACTTGACCTCTGTTTCCTTCCATTCCTTAATCATGAAATGAGCACACAATTTCCAAGATTGTTGTGAGAATCAAATGAGAATAAGTTTGTGAAGCATTTAATGTAGTGCTTAGCACACAGTGGTGCTTAACAAATGTTTATTGCCTCTCTAGTCTACTCTTGCTTCCCTCCTGTGCACAATCTAGCTATGCTGATTCACATTTCTATTGTGACTCAGATCCACCTGAATTGAAAGCCTACATTTGTAGTACAGGTTATAGGGTCATAGATTTGGAGCTAGGAGGTAGCTTAGAGGTTTCCTTACGAATTCACACTCCTGCTTAGTACAGCCGATGAGGTGATCTGACTGGTTTGTGGTCAGTCTAATTGGACCATTGGGAGAGTTGATCTAACTGGCTGATAGTACCCATTGATTTGGGACTATGATTGTAAATACCTTAAGGACAGTGGTCTTGTCATACTCAGATTTGAATCTTGTCTTAAACTAAGCATACTGTGTTATTACAAATAGTATATATTTGAGGAGTGTTTGCTGAATAAGTGAATGAATAATTATTACTTCATATGTCTCAGTGACTAATTCTGATCAACTGGGATCTTTATTTTTTAGTCATCATCCCAATCCAACAGCAAATTGACTGTAGCTTTTAAGTTGCCTGTGTCTTCCAGAGTCATTTCTTATATGGGACAAACCCTTTTGCTTCCACTTGGGACCTTCTCCAAACTCCATTTCTTTACCCCCAAAATTTGTATTATTGTTATGAGAATGTTGATGTTAACTTTTTTCTGACATTTTTTATACTATCGGGTTCTAGATAAGTTTTGTCTCTTATTCTTGAATGGGTCAGTGCTGTTCCCCTTTCAGTATAGTTCTACCTTTATTACAAATGAGTGTATCTTTGGCATCTGATTTTCAAGTTAATGTGCATCTTATTCTTTATTTTCATAGTATGTTTTTCTTATGTGAGCATACTTTGTTTACCAAGATTAGGTAAAATAAAGTGTTTGTTTGAAGGAATGTTAAATTAGCATCCTTCTATAACTACATTAAATATGTGTGGAGCTCGATTTTATTAAGAGTTTGGAGGCTACATACCAGAATTACCTATCGGGGTACATATGTTTCATAATTTATTGTTTAATCAAGACAGTCTTAGTAGGATATTGGAATTCAGGAGCTTACTGAATTCTGTACCTTGATGTATTAAGCTTTTATTATTCATTCTGGCAGAGTCACCTTCGCACTATTATTGTGTGTTTTATGTTTGTTTATTTTCATGAAGTTGGCCCTCACCCAAATGTTAGCACATTTTCAAATGCTCATTGATAGGAGTTACCCCCTTGAAGTATGCAACTTTGACTTTCTGACGAGTCAATAGGATTTGAAGCAGAGAACAATTCACACAAAATATACTTTGAAAATAATAATTTATAGAAGGAAAGAGAGACAGACAGAGAAACAGAGAGACAGACAGAGAGACAGAGAGACAGACAGAGAGACAGAGAGAGAAAGAGAGAGAGAAGGAAAAGGAAAAGGAAAAAGGAAAGGAAAAGGAAGAGGAAAAGGAAAAGGAAAAGGAGAGGGAAAAGGAGGAGTGGAGAGGAGAGCCCAGCAAGCTTGAAATGAAGGATATCTCTTTAAGGCCCAATACAACTGCTCACTTATACATTATAAGACAATGTTGGCATTAACCAATGACAAAAAGATTAGTAAATGGTTTTTATTGAACTTTTAAAAAACACATATTTTATTTATCTCCCCCTTTGAAAAAATTGGAATGGCACTTTGATCATCTCTTATTGTTTTCATTAGAAACATACATCATCTGCAGTGCCAGAATAGGTTAGTTATGCTGGAAACAATGAAAAAAATACTCTCATGGTCTAGTTAAAACAAAAATTATATTGTGCTTATACTTTTCCTACCTTATGGGCCTCTAAATACATGGGGGTATCTTTGTTTTAAATGTATAGCCAGGAGGGGGAAAAAAAACACTAACCAAAGTCTCTTAGACAAAAGATTAATTTGTGATATATGTATGTGTATCTTTTAATTACCTGTATAAACTTCACTTTGAAAATGCCTCAAGAATTATAGTTACATAATGCTACCTGAAAGAAATGCCTGCCTGTGTAAAACTGTCTTTGTTGAAAAGACAAGTGATTTGAAGTCTTGCTATCATTTGTTAAAGTCAAGTGTGTTGATGCAGTTTGCTACCACGGCATTCACTGAAGTTTAACTTGAATGATTTATTTTAAAAAAAAGTTAATAATGATCAACTTTTTTCAAGGTTACCAGCATAATAAAATTTGAAGGTTCTCATGCATATTTACTTTCATTCAAAGTGAACAGAATAGAAAAGATAAACAGCATTTGACTGATTATATAAGTAAACCACTAATTACAGCCTTAATAATTCTCTACTCTATTAGACACCGAGCTCGAATATATTTCATATAAAAGCTTTAGTACTTAAAACTCTATTTTTTTAAAAAGATGGGCCAAAAATCAGTAATTACAAGAGTTATTATTCAGGTTCACAGCAGTGCAGTAGCTATTTTTCACTTGATAATTACCTTGTTAAACTAATGTCAGACCAGCGCCATGCCTTATTTAAGAAAATGGTCCACCAATCCTGTGGAAGCAGACACAGCTGTGGAAATATTAAAAGATTTATTAAATCCAGGCCTATCTCCAGTATTGCCTCATCAACATTTGTTAAGGAAGTTCTGAAAAGTTTTGGATTTCTCATTAGGCATTTTCAGCATCTTTCCCAAGGCTCCATTGGCTCCCCTGACAATCCTGGCTTCAAATGTACTTCCTCCTTCGTAGCTCCAGGCTTATTCTTCAACTGGAGCACCATTTAATTGGCAGGATCTGCATGAATTGCATACAGAGCCTACGGGAATGGAAACCAGGAAAGATGACCAGTCCCTGGAGGAATACAGAATATATATGATACCATCTTCCCTTAAAAAAAATAATGTTATTTCATACTTTTTCCTTTTTAGAATTTAAGAGAAAATTAAATCCTTTAAATGACCTCAAATGCAAGAGGCCAGAGTTGGGAAACAGAGATCCTGACCTACTTTGAGAATCTTCTTTCCAAAACTAAGGAATGTCATAGGATGGAGAACTAGAAGTCACAAGTCATGTCTTCTAAACCCTATCGTTTTACAAATGCAGAAGCAGAGGCTAAGAGAGTCTAAAAAATCTTGTTCAGAGTACACAGAGCAGATCAGAGTCACAGAAATTCAACTGAAAGGAACCACAGAGAGCAACTAGTCCATCCCATTTTTTAAAAGCAATCTTTCTACAATATCCTACATACAATTTATCTGGCACACACTTAAAGTCTTAGGAAAAACCTGGAAGAGAGAGAATTTTAAACCAAAGGAAGTTAAATTTCTTATGGAGAATATCTTTACTTAAATAATATCACATGAATCAGACATTTTCATTCATTCTGTAAACATTTATTAAGACTTTCCGGGGTTTCTTTAAGTTCCAAAATAATATTACCTTTTACAGGCAGCCTTCCTTAAACTCTCTTAATTCCAGAGCTTTTTCTCTTTTAATTTTTCCCATTTATCCTGTATCTAGCTTTCTTTGTATGTGTTTATTTGTGTGTTGTCTCCTCCATTAGATTATAAGCTCCTTGAGGGCTGGACCTATTTTTTCCTCCTTTTAAAAATTTTATCACCAAGACATAGCACAGTGCCTGACACATGATAGGTGCTTAATATATGTTGATTGAATTCAACTAAGTACCTAATTTGTGTTATTATAATGTATGTGATATATTAATATTGTATTTTAGTTTAGTAAAGGGAGATGAAATAAGAACATAGTCAAATTTTAATATAAAGTAGGAAGATAAGTTCTCTGTGACTGGCCAAGAAAGAAATCCCTTCTAGCTAGGAACATCAGGGAAGGGCTGAAGTAGGTGACATTAAAGGAAAAACATGATGTCAAAAGGTATGAGATGATGATTTTAAGCATTAGGGAAGAAAGTGAAGAAAGGCAGGAAAACATGGAACATATTTGGAGAATAGGAAATAACTCATTTGGGCTAGCTATCAAGGGCATATTATGAGATAAGGCTTAGAAAGACAGATTGGACTTGAATTGTAAAGATCCTTGAATGACACCCTAAAGAGCAGATTAATAGTTCCATGTATTTATTCATACATTAAACCATAAAGCAATCCCTGTGAAGAGTGAAGTTCTCTATTTTTGCTGAAAAAAAAAAATCTGATTCTTTTTTTTTAGATTTCAGAACATATTTTTAACAAGCCCCATCCATATCAAGTATAATGTAGACACAATAACTAGTTTTTTTTTTAATACTAATCAACCTGTTCACAACTCAATTTTTTATGCAAGGCAGAATATTGTTTGTTGTTTAATTGATTTGGTTTTAGCCTTGGAACTCAGGAGAACTGTATTCAAATCCTGATAAGGATAAATCACTTAACGTACCTGAACCTTGGTTTCCACAATCTAATACCACTCAAATTACAGGACTATTATGCGTTTTTTGACTTCCAACTCTTAGCTGTTGACATTTTCTTCAAGCCTTCAGAACTGCCAAAAGATAAACTTCACTTTATCATACCTGTTCAATTTGTCATTACAAATTCTCCAAACTGAATAAATTTAAAGATTTTAAGCAGCACCCCACTGAGCCCAGAGAATCACTTTGAAGTTCAGAGACTTGATTCGTGACTCACTTTACTATGTAAGCAAAGGTGTCCCCTTAAATCTATAGAATCCTTCAGATCTGGACTATGAAATGCTGAAACTACAACTGTCTGCCATCTCTTTTACTATTTGTAAAAATACTTTTAAGAAAGTGTTTTCCTAACAGCAACCCTGTGAGATAAGTTGTTTTTTTTTTTTTTAACCCTTAACTTCTGTGTATTGGCTCCTTGGTGGAAGAGTGGTAAGGGTAGGCGATGGGGGTCAGGTGACTTGCCCAGGGTCACACAGCTGGGAAGTGTCTGAGACCAGATTTGAACCTAGGACCTCCCATCTCTAGGCCTGACTCTCAATCCACTGAGCTACCCAGCTGCCCCATTGTGAGATAAGTTTTAAAAAAAACAAACATCATTTTCTTCATTGTATAGGTAAGGAAGGCAAGGCATTGAGATGTTAAGGATAGCATAGATAGTAAGTATCTGAGACAGGATTCAAATCAAGGTCATATAAATCAAAACTCATGACTCAACTGGTAATATTAAAATTAATAATTAATTGTAAATTCTTTGTTAATGTTTATTATTACTATAAGATAAATATATTATCTAAATATAATAAAATAACATGATAAAATGTGATTAATATTTTGATAAATTTAGTAATACTTAAATTTCTCATTTAATGGCTTCAAAATTCAATTCAATAAATAAGCATTTATCATATATCTCTCATGCTAAAGACTACAAATAGAGAGGAAGTAAAAAAAAAAGGTCCCTTAACCTCAAGAAACTTCTTTTGGGAGAAATAAAGACATGAGGAAAATAAGAGCTAGCATTCTAAATGGAGCCCTTTATTTGAATGACTAATTTTTGAAAGAAAATATAAAGTTTAATAAAATCACGAGAGTAACCTTTCCAGTCTCCTTTTTATTCATGTATTTATATATTTTTGTTGCTTTTATTTGTATGTAGACTGTTAGTGACATTGTACTAAATCTTCTTTCTTCCCTTTTTAACTCTTTCTAGGAATTTATGTATTTATTGACTTTTTTACATTTGTTGCTTTTAATTGCACAGTGATCTCCAATTATATTATTATACTGCATTTTGTTAAACAATCTCCTGGTGGTTGGACAGAAAGATTGTCATTGGTAAACTCTTTGAAGGCAGTATGCAGTGTCTTTGATACATAGATTTAGATCTAAGTACTGGAACTAGACATATGGTTATAGCTTTATATATATATGTACATTTGCACTTATTTTATGAGGGGTGGTTAGGTGTTATAGTGGATAGAGTACTAGACCTGAATTCAAGAAGACTCATCTTCCTAAATTCAAATCTGACCTCAGACACTTGCTGTAGGACCCTGGGCAAGTCATTTAATATTGTTTGCCTCAGTTTCCTCATCTGTAAAATGAGCTGGAGAAAGCTATGGCAAACCTCTCCAGTATCTTTGCCAAGAAAACCCCCAAATGGTGTCATGAAGAGTCACACATGACGGAAATATCTGAACAAGAATAATAAGTGTGTATATATTCATGTATATACACATGTACGTGTGAATGTATACATATGTGTGTATACACACATATAATACAGTGCTTGGCACATAGAAAGTGCTTATTGATTATTCTAGCATCTATCTTATCTGTCTGCCTGTCCATCTGTCTTATCCTTTTATGTGACATTCAAGGCTTTTTAGGGTATAACCCTATTTTACTTTTTCTGCATTTTTTCCCCTTATTCTTTATTCTCTAGCCAACCAGACTTGACTACTTGCTGCTTCTTGAACCTGTCCTGTGGTTTCCTGCCAAGCTCTGTCCTAGCCCTCAGAGTTCCTAGCCCTTATTTTTCTTGCTCTTTCATTTATATCCAGCAGAAGTGCCTTGAGGTTCAGGAATCTTTTGTTTTCCTTTTGTATTTCTTTGTCTTTAGAATAAGAGGTTCAGCTAAAATGCTTACGGCCCTCTGATTCCTCTCCTTAACTAGACATGACTTCTCTGGCCTCCAAACTAATAAGAGTTCCTCCATCTCTTACTGTGCTTTTCAATCTTTATCTGGTATTACAGTCATTATAGGCACGTGCCTTCCCTTCCTGACTAGATTGTGAGTTCCATGGAGGCACGTTTTGTTTTTCTTTGTATAACGTACAGTGTCTACCACATGGTTGGCATTAATGCCTTCTTTTAATTGAATTTATTTAAATACAAAATTAGGGGGCAGGTTAAATAATCACCCAAATGGAGAAACCCTAGTAAAGTGCATAAATGCATGAATTGGACAAGTTATCCTTATGGGCAGAGGATAATTAACAGTGATTCACCTTTGGGGCGAAAATATCCGTATTACTGCAGAGAACAACTATTCCATGGGCGGCTAAAACCTGAAATGTAGAAATGTCCCAGAAAAACGATGGGTTGTATTAGTTAGGGAAAAAAAAGCATTAGCATTAGACAAAAGGGAACAGGCCATTTTCTCTCAGTAGATGCATAAAGATCATGAATCAGTACCTAGCATGCTGGTTCTAGCTGTGGGAACCATAGACAGTCTTGAAGGACAATCAAAAGACCAGCACAAATGACTGAAGGCCTGGTGGGATTGGTCCATGGGAAAAGAACAAAAGGTAGCTAAGCAACTGTTCCAGGAGAGTGCATCGCTTTAGACCCCTTGAAACCTTTCAAGCCCACTAGTTGTGCATTTGGGGTAATGGTAACTGGGAGCATTAACCAAATGGGAAGGAATGAAAGAAACATTTAAACTGGATATCAAGGTAGAAAAAAAATCAACCCATCATGATAGAAGCTCTGTCTCTGGGAAAATTTAATTTAAAGTCGAACCAACTATTAAACCCCATCCTGGCATGAGGGGCATGATTGACCATTCAGGATGAAATCAATTAGCAAATATTTATTGAGTGCTTATTATGTCTATTGTCTTTGTCACGTCTAACTATAGCAGTAAAACATCTGTAGCTCCAGTAAGTCATCTGTATCTGACTGCTTTTTTGTCTTGGCTCTTTGATAATAATCATCCATCAATAATAATTTCCTATTTTAAAAGATAAAATTTAAACAATAAATCTAATTTTCAATAATAATTCATATTGAGGCAGCAAGGTGGCTCAATGGATAGAGAGCCAAACCTGGAGGTGGGAGGTCCTGAGTTCAAATCTGGTCTCAGATACTTCTTAGCTTTGGGACACAGGGCAAATCACTCTAGCTCCATTGTCTAACCCTTCCTGTTCTGCTGCCTTGAAACTATACACAGTATTAATTCTAAGATAGAAGGTAAAGGTTTAAAAAACAAGACACTGGGTCTTTGGGTCTGCCAAATATAATACATTTGCATTATTTTAAAATTGGAGCACCATCTTAAGCAAAGCTATAATGAGAGCACACACCTCACTGGAATCCTATAATATAGACAGTATGATCACTTTACTCATTTTCCAGTTCTGCTGAAAGGGCAGTTTGGTAATTCCTTTAAACAACTGATCAACAAATGTGTTCTTGATTCCTGCAGGATGGGAAAAGGACAATAGAATGGATCCTGAAAGGAATGAGTTGTAAATGATTAACTTCCCTCATTTCTTAGGACAGTTTGATCAGGAAATCAGAATCCCAAGAAACCTCAGCGAGCCAAAATGAGGTCAGATCTATCAATGATGTTTAATAAGGATAGATGGAATTATACAATGAAAGAATCTTAGAATTGCAAAGAGCCTCAGAGAAAGTTAGTCCATTTCCTGCCAATTGCTCCTACCAAACTCTTAAAGAGAGTTATCATCCTGCCTTGACTTTTAGATCCTGTTTGAAGGGAAATAGTCTCTTAATTGGGCAGCTGATGCCATTTCTGGACAGTTCTAATCATTACAAAATTCTTCCTTATAGTGAGAAAAATCCTTTGCTTCTTTATAGTTCCACCCATTGACTCTCATTTTGTCTTCGAGGGCTAAGCAGATTAGATCTAACTATAGACCTATATTTGAACCATTCCTACTTTTTCCAATATCTTCTCCAGACTAAATATCCTTAATTATTTCAGTTTATTCATGTATGGAGTATTTTCACCATCCTGAGCATCCTTTTCTGAATTCTGTCTAGTTTGTGCCTTTCTGCCCATCCAAAACTGAAAGCAATGCTCCCAAAATGATAAACTCAAAGTAAAATACAGTGAAATTACCACTTTCTTTATTCTACAGATTTTACCTCTCTTAATGCAGCACAGCTTTAAGCTTTAGGCTTTAGCTTTTTCATGGCCAGGAATGCTATTGACATGAGTTTTTTGGCATCTCAAAAGCCTCAGGTCTTTTTTTGATTTGCATGATTTTGTAGACGTTTCTGTCTCTCTACCTAGCTTCTTTTTCACCTCTGGTCTGGCTTAAATTCTATCTCCTAGTTTACTGGAATGGAGGGAATAAGCCCCCCCCCCCAATAGTAACCTTTCTGTGAAACAACTAAACTTGAGTGGAGAGAATTTGAGGAATATTACTTCTCCTTTGGGCCTGTTTTCTTTTGCTTAAAAGAAGTATGTTGAACTAGTTAGCCACTAAAGTCTCTTAATTCTTAATCTACACTCTTATGAGAATTCTTTGGGTACTCTGAACTGGAAATTTAATTAAGGTTTAATTCAAGGCAGGGCTATTCTGAATTTGCTTCTCAGACTTGAAGGTGGCCTTTTGGGGTTGATTTTGGTTCCCTTTTCTCTTATTTTTATTTTCTTTTTTCCCAGCAATCTGATATCACAGTCTATCAGTTGGTAGAACTCTTCTCTAAGTCCTCAGTTGAAGCTCCTAATACATAAAGGTTCTCTCAGGTAGATAAAAATCAAACAAGTTTCTAACTTTGACCAAAGTATAAGATCTTAGATTTATTAGATATAAAATGTATATATTTGAAGAGTTCATTTAAGCAGGAGTAAGGCAATTCTTTGCTCAACCATTATATGAACTAAATAGGAACCCTGGACATCCTTTTATCCATTATTCTTTCACATTTTTAAAATACTTTGAAGTTTTCAAAATACTTTCCTCATAAGAGTAGTAAAATTATTAGATGTTGAAAATAATATATACATATAGCTAATATAAAATTCAAACCTGTTTTTTCCCTACCAACTGAATCCTTCTTCCGCTATACCATTGCTACTTCTTTCATTCATTTACTTACTCCATTCATTCCTTCATTCATCCATGTATCGATTTGTTCATTTATTCAACAAATACTTAGTGAATGACTACAGTGTGCTCAACACTACAGGCAACTATAAGGATGTCTCATATATTCTATTTCCACTGTGTACTCTCTTAGTCCCCAAAGAATTCTCAGACCATGCAAAGACAAAAGCGCCTCTTACACATTTGCTATCATTAATCCTGGATTTTCTTCAGCAAAATCTAAATTATTTTTTATGTACTGCACAGCTAAGAATCAAAAGTAATAAAACCTTGTAGGTTACTTCTAATCTTCGGTAACATATCTGACTATATCACATTATAGCTGCAGAAAAGACTATTCCTATTTCAACATTTCAACTTTTTATAATAAAGCTCTTTTTTATGAAAAATTATTACATTCACATTCTCTATTTACACTGCCACAAGTTTAGTATGTGCCATCGATACCATATTTTGTTGACATTTAGGGAAATTTTATTCTGTTCTATCTTGAGGAAGGTTTTTATTTTCTTTATAAATTCATTATCCCTAAAGATTTTAATGGAATAACATCCTAGTAAGGTAATGGGATATGCTTAACCAAAACCAGCCAATCATATTGAAGACTGACTACATAAACAAATTCTCACAAACAAAACAAAGCCTACTATTTGAGTCTATTTCAAGGCCTCAGAAACTCAGCCATTTCCAAATAATTAGCTTTAATGAGTAAACAGTTCATTCATTTATTACTATAGGTAAATTATTTCCATTATAATTTTCTTTTTATGCTAATTTCCATTGCCATTTTTATAAATGAATATTTAAAATTTTTAAAAATTTTAGTTTGCACATGGATGTGGGCAATTTTAATTATAATTTTCTGAAATTTTACAATCCATATTTTTTCCCTTGCTCTCACCTTTACCCCCCTTCACTCCCTCAAAAGCAAGCAATATGATATCGGTTGTACATATGTTATCACAAAATAATACATATTTTCTTGTTTGTCATATTGTGAAACAAGACATATATTTCCTCCTCTAGATACAAATACAGTTAGACTCTTTTCTCTGAGAAAAATGCTAGTTCTCTCCCTCCCAAACTAACTTATAATTAATTAGTATGTACAGATACACATATATCCATAGATATGTATATGTATTTATATTTACCAATTTTATATTTATGTTATCTATTTATGTCATCCCCATTAAAAGATAAGCTTCTAGGGAGTAGGATTTGTTTCTTTCTTGATACTTGTATCTCTAGCACATAACATAGTGTTTGATACATAATAGGTACTAAATAAATACTTTGATGATTGACAAAGAATTGAGTGTTCAGTGAAAAGATCTGGATTTAATATAAGGAAAAATTTCCCCTAGAAGTAGTTTGATGCAGTAGAAACACTTTGGATTTGAAAGCAGAAGATCTGACTTTGTTATTGAGTACTTTGTATAACCTTGGGTAAGTGATTTAAACTCTTTGAGCCATTGTTTCCAAATCTGTAACATGAGAGGCATGAATTATATGACTTCTAGCTCTTTAGCTATGACCCTAAATCCAAAGTTAAGTCCGTGAGAGGTAGCAGTATTCAACAGTGAAATGGTCTACTTTGGATTCACTTCAGATGGAGAGGAAATGTTCAAATAATAGTATTTGGAACTGGAAAGGACCTGAGAAATCATTTTATCCAAACACTTTATTTTACAAATAAAGGAATCACAGAAGCAGAGTGATTCACTTAGCACTATCCTGGGAGTAGTTTTACTGGGGTTTGAACCCAGATCCACTGATTTTAAAGGTAGTGATCTTTCCGCTACCTCATCCTAACAACTAATGAGGCTTGATAATGAAAGCTTTTTGAAGACTTTCAAGTATTTGGGGTTGGTGGGAAGGGTGATTGAGAATAGGGGTCCATTTGTGTGATTTTATTGGTATAGGGATCATACTATTGAAAGTCTTTCCGGGCTTCTGTAATTTATATGTTGACAGCATTTTTTGTGGTGTCAAAAGACTAAATGACCAGCCCTTGGTCACATAGTTATTTATTCCAGCCTCCTCACCTACCAAATTCTGTTGAAGGAATTAGAGTAGGTTAGTAAATGAAGCTGAGAGTGTCTTCAAATTGGAAATAAGAACACAATCTTCCCCTAATAAAACTGGTTTGTCTCTATAAAACTGTTAATTTTGTATGATTCAAGCAAACAGGTGCACTATGGGTTAAATAAATTTAGTGGGCTGGCCAGGGAACCCAACCACCATGTAGAACATTGTTTGTGTCGGAAAATATCTCAGAGTTCCAAACAACCAACTCAGAAATGAACTTTTGGAACACAGCTCGCTTTTAAGTTGGGGGCTGCCTACATTATTAATGTGTTGTTCCTTAAATACTAATCCACTCTTTGGAGAGTTTGTGCTGTGAGTTGTTTTTCCAGTGCCGGTAAAGGATTTGACCAGAGCCATTCCTGCTCTAGGCTTCTTCTGATGAAAAAAAAAAAAAGAAAAAAAAAACAAAAAAAAAAACCAAAAAAAAAACCAAGGTAGGGTTAGTAGTACAGGCTGTTGCTATGGAACAAAGTAAAACTAACTAGCATATGTTGGAGAATCAGCCCTGTAACCCTGACCTCATTAGTATTTTGTGCTAACCAAGAGAAAGAATGGATGAATAATGAACCATTGACCTTTCTGGCTTTGTTTCTTCTCCCTTAAGATATTTTCTAACTAAAAATGGAATAGATAGATAGATAGATAGATAGATAGATAGATAGATAGATAGATAGATAGATAGATAGATGATAGATAGATAGATAGATAGGAAATAGACATGGCTTAGCATTTGAGAGGAACTAAAACAAATTAGTAATATACTTAAAAAAAGGTAGAGTCTATAAATCTTAAGGTATCAATAAAAAAGGAAGTCTTTTCCTGATGCTGGCCATCTCATAAAAAAAACTTTATAACATCAAAGTATTATTATAATAATGAGTAAATACAGATTTCATTTGGTTTATGCAATTTAAAATGGCAATCATTTTGTTTCATAAGAAAACTTAGAGATTGTTAGAGTTGGACACAGCATGATAGATTAGAAAGAGTGGAGGACCTGAGTTTGAATCAACAGACCCAAGTTTGCAAATTGACTTAGCCATTTACTACTAGTTGTAGTAGTCACTTCTCCATGGGCCTCAGTTTCCTTATCTATAAGATTAAGAAGCTAGTGGAGCTCAAGGACAAAATAGATAGCAAAAGTATAGTAGTGGGGGACCTCAACCTTCCCCTTTCAGATGTAGATAAATCAAAGCAAAAAATAAATAAGAAAGAGATAAGAGAGGTGAATGAAATCCTAGAAAAATTAGATTTAGTAGATATATGGAGAAAAATAAATAGGGAAAAATAGGAATACACCTTCTTTTCAGCAGCACATGGAACATTCACAAAGATTGACCATGTACTAGGGCATAGAAACATGGCAAACAAATGCAAAAAAGCAGAAATAATAAATACAACCTTATCAGATCATAATGCAATAAAAATAGTTATTAGCAAGGATACATGGAGAGGCAAACCAAAACCTAATTAGAAATTAAATAATATGATTCTCCAAAATAAGTTAAAGAATAAATCATAGAAACAATTAATAATTTCATTGAAGACAATGTCAATGATGGGACTTCTTACCAAAACCTATGGGATGCAGCCAAAGCAGTTCTAAGGGGAAAGTTTATATCATTGAGTGCTTATATTAGCAAATTGGGGGGGGGGGGCGAGGTTACTGAATTAGGCATGCAACATAAAAAACTAGAAAGCAAACAAATTAAAAATACCCAGATGAAAACTAAATTAGAAATACTAAAAATCAAAGGAGAAATTAATAAATTCAAAAGTAAAAGAACTATTGAATTAATAAATAAGACCAGAAGCTGGTATTTTGAAAAAACACAGAAAAATAGACAAAGTGTTGGTAAATCTAATAAAAAAAGGAAAGAAGAAAACCAAATTAACAGTATCAAAGATGAAAAGGGAGACCCTCACCTCTAATAAAGAGGAAATTAAGGCAATCATTAAGAACTATTTTACCCAATTATATGGCAATAAATTTAGCAATCTAGGTGATATGGATGAATATTTACAAAAATATAAATTGCTTAGATTAACAGCAGAAGAAATAGAATACTTAGAGTAATCCAATATCAGAAAAATAAATTGAACAAGCCATCAAAGAACTCCCTAAGTAAAAATTGCCAGGGCCTAATAGATTCACAAGTGAATTCTATCAAACATTTAAAGAACAACCAATTCCAATACTATACAAATTATTTGACATAATAAGCAGAGGAGTCCTATCAAATTCATTTTATGACACTACTATGGTACTGATTTCAAAGCCAGGCAGACCAAAAACAGAGAAAGAAAACTACAGACCAATCTCCCTAATAAATATAGATGCCAAAATCTTAAATAGAATAATAGCAAAAAGGCTCCAACAAGTGATTATGAGGGTTATCCATCTTGATCAGGTGGGATTTATTCCAGGAATACAAGGATGGTTCAACATTAGGAAAACCATCCACATAATGGACCATGTCAACAAGCTAACAAACAAAAACCACATGATGATCTCAATAGATGCTGAAAAGGCCTTTGACAAAATGCAGCACCCATTCCTATTGAAAACACTAGAAAGTATAGGAATAGAAGGACCTTTCCTAAAAATAATAAACAGTATATACCTAAAACCATCAACAAGCATCATATGCAATGGCGATAAATTAGAAGCCTTCCCAATAAGATCAGGAGTAAAACAAGGATGCCCATTATCACCTCTATTATTCAACATAGTACTAGAAACACTATCAGTAGCAATTAGAGAAGAAAAAGAAATTGAAGGTATTAAAAGAGGCAATGAGGAGACTAAGCTATCACTCTTAGCAGATGATATGATGGTGTACTTAAAAAATCCTGGAGAATCAACTAAAAAGCTACTGGAAATAATCAACAACTTTAGCAAAGTTGCAGGATACAAAATATGAGTATAAATCATCAGCATTTCTATATATTTCCAACACATTAGAGCAGCAAGAGGTAGAAAGAGAAACACCATTTAAAATCACCCTAGACAATATAAAATACTTAGGAATCTATCTACCAAAACAAACACATGAATTATATGAACACAACTACAAAACACTTTCCAAACAAGTAAAACTAGATCTAAACAATTGGAAAAACATTGATTGCTCATGAGTAGGATGAACTAAAATAACAAAAATGACCATTCTACCCAAATTAATTTACTTATTTAGTGCCATACCTATTAAACTACCAAGAAACTTCTTTGCAGAATTAGAAAAAAACTATAACAAAGTTCATTTGGAAGAACAAAAGATCAAGAATATCAAGGGGAATAATGGAAAAAAATGTGAAGGAAGGTGGCCTAGCAGTACCAGAAAGTAAACTATACTCAAAAGCAGTGGTCATCAAAACAATATGGTACTGGCTAAGAGACAGAAGGGAGGATCAATGGAATAGACTTAGGGTAAGTGACATCAGCAAGACAGTCTATTATAAATACAAAGAGCCCAACTTCTGGAACAAAAATCCACCATTTGACAAAAACTGCTGGGAAAATTTGAAAACAATATGGGAGAGATTACGTTTATATCAATATCTCACACCCTACACCAAGATAAATTCAGAATGGGTGAATGACTTGAATATAAAGAAGGAAACTATAAGTAAATTAGGTGAACACAGAATAGTATACTTGTAAGATCTCTGGGAAAGGAAAGATTTTAAAACCAAGCAAGAATTAGAAAAAATTACAAAATAAAATAAATAATTTCAATTACATTAAATTAAAAAGGTTTTGTACAAACAAAAACAATGCAGCCAAAATCAGAAGGGAAAAAACAAACTGGGAAAAATCTTTATAACAAAAAACTCTGACAAAGGTTATCAATAAGCACACGAGAAAGTGTTCTAAATTTCTAATAATTAGAGAAATGCGAATCAAAACAACTCTGAGGTATCACCTCACACCCAGCAGATTGGCTAAAATGACAACAGGGGAGAGTAATGAATGTTGGAGGGGATGTGGCAAAATTGGGATGTTAATGCACTGCTGGTGGAGTTGTGAATTGATTCAACCATTCTGGATGACAATTTGGAACTATGCCCAAAGAGCTCTAAGAGATTTCCTGCCCTTTGATTTAGTTATACCATTGCTGGGTTTGTACCCCAAACAGATCATAGGGAAAAAGACATGTACAAAACTATTTATAGCTATGCTCTTTGTGGTAGCAAAAAACTGGAAACTGAGGTTATGCATGTCAATTGGAGAATGGCTGAACAAATTGTGGCATATGCTGGTGATGGAATAATACTCTGCTCAAAGGAATAAAGAACTGGAGGAATTCCATGAGAACTGGAATGACCTCCAGGAATTGATGCAGAGTGAAAGGCGCAGAACCAGGAGAACATTGTACTCAGAGACTGATACACTGTGGTAAAATCGAATGTAAAGGATTTCTGTACTAGCAGCAACGTAATGACCAAAGACAATTCTGAGGGATTTATGAAAAAGAACGCTACCCACATTCAGAAGAACTACTATAGGAGTGGAAACACAGAAGAAAAACAACTGCTTAAACACATGGGCTGATGCTGACATGATTTGGGAATTAAACTCTAAATCGCCACCCTAGTGGAAATATAATATAATATAATATAATATAATATAATATAATATAATATAATATAATATAATATAATATAATATA